>NC_041380.1:134748875-134783958 GCF_002162155.2 Triticum dicoccoides
GGTATCTTGCATTGCTATGTCATTTGCTTAGTTTAGACATGCTTTGTGTGAATGCCACCTGTTTAGTGTCTAATTACCATATATGTGAATTATGCAATGCCATCTTATTGCAAGACATTATATATGTGAATTATGCAATGTTATCTTGTTGCAAGCCATTATGTATGTGAATTATGCAATGCCATGCTGTTTAGGCAAGCGTCATATATGTGAATTATATCATGCCGTCCTTTTTTGTATTTCTCATTGCTTTTGTTGACAATGTTTGTATATTCAACTGCTCTTCATGTGCATCAGCCATTTGAATTGGTGATGGAGAAATCTGGAGTGAAAACAAGGTCTTCAGAGCAGACAGCTCTTCAGAGGAGGATTCAGAGGCAGATGACCAGTCCTATTATCCCCCTGAGGTGTATGCTCAAACTTGGCAGGGTTATATTACTCATATAATGCATATGTTGTATTGCAACGCTTAGTTTTTACATCATATACACAATATTGAATGCCATCTCCTTAGTTGACACATCATATATGCGATTGCCCTCTGCTCACTTCCTTAGTATATAAATCATATATTTGAATTATGTCATGCTATGATGTTTATATAGACATCATGTATCTAAATTATGGCATGCCAACCCATTTTCTAAAGACATAATATAGTTATATCATCTCATGTTGTTTACATAGTCATCATATTTAAATTATGTCATTCTATCCATGAATTATATCATGCCATCATGTTTCCATCGACGACATGTTTGTGATTTATGGCATGCCAACCACTTTAATAGACACATCATATAGTTATATCATGTCATCCTATTTACATAGTCATCATATTTTGAAGTATGTCATTCTATCCTGTTTAGTTAGCCATCATACATGTGAAATTGTGTCATGCTATCCTGTTTAATTAGCCATCATATATGTGAAATTATGTCCTGCTATTCTGTTTGCTTAGACAACATAAATGTGAATTATTTCATGCCCTGTTTTCTTCCCTACTATCCATTGCACCTGTCTATCTTACAATGTCTGTACATTCAATTACTTTTCTTGTTTATCAGCCATTTCAATTAGAGGGAGTGATGGCAGTATCTGTGGGAGTAAAAACACGGTCTTCAGAAAAGATCGTGCTACCTCTCGATGCAGGTAGAACCACGGTTGTACTTGCCCAAGAACCAGCCCCACGACACATAACCCACACTCATGCAGATTGTACCCCTACCCAGTTGGAAAGAGAACCAGCTACACCCCTTCTAACCCCAACCCCAGCAGATAGACACCCAGTTCCCATTGCCACAGCACCGTCTCCACCACAGAGCACCCAAACACGAGCAGTTAGTAAGGCAACTGCAGTGCCCAAATCACGAGGACCACCACTCCGAACCCGAAGTCAATGCTTAAAGCAGAAGAAGAATTGTTCTCAGGTCAGGTTCCGTAGCTATGGTTCATTCTACTTTGCTCTTGCATCACTGTATGTACCGATACCAACTAATTTCAAATTTGAAGGATGTAATTGAAACTCCAATGGCGCAACAGGTATGTTTTAAACCTGTTTCTTCAACGTGTTTGGCTGTTTTCTGTTGTAACTTGCTCTATGTTGATTTCAGTTTCAATTGAATAAACAGTTATGTTCTCATGCCATGCACATTACAAGTGTTGTTATTGCTGTGTAGTTTCCCACACTTATATTCTGTCTATGCTGCTTTGTCTTAAATAGATATGATTCGAACTGTATCTATCTTGATTTGGCAACATAAACTAGAATGATATAGACCATACAGTGACCATACTACATAGATATATGTTTGTTTCATGTTGTTATCCTATCCACCTTACTATTGAACTGGTAAACCTGAGATGTGTTTGTTTGTTTCTCTTTTAGAACGCGGATAAAATATTGGAGAAGAGTACCCTGTTATGCAATGGTAAAGGAAGTAATGCAGATAAGGTTCAAGATAGTGAGACATCCCTGTTGGTCTCCAAGAAAGCTGATAAAAACTATATTGAAGACACTGAAACAACCCCAAAGTCCTGTCTTGATGTAGTGTTCGAGTTACTGGCTACCACTACTGGCACCAGCTCTTCGAACTCGTTCCCTGAATCAGTTCGGCTTCTCGAGTCTCAACTTCAAGTTGAAAGACATCAATCAGATGTTATGCGACAGGAAGCCGAAGGACTGAGGAAGTCCCTGCAGAATTCAGATGCATACTTTCTGGTGCAACAGCAAGCGCTGGAGGACTTAAGTGCCAAACAAGAGAAAGTTAATAAGCTTGCTAAGCATCTTGCCAGCATTATGGGTACCCAGGATATTGTTTCTTGAGCTCTTCTGAAGTGGTTTCAGTTCTCGACTTGTTTTCTGCGGTGTTTATATGCTATTGTGTTCCCTATATTTGCACTGGTGGCGAACTTTGATGCCCAGTGGATGTAATATGTGTAATAGCCGTGATAGCCTAGTGTAAGTTGCTTGGTTATTTATTTCCTTGTTGTCTTGTTTATTTGTTTGCTTGTAGTCAGTGCAGTTCTTTTTCTATTGTTTGCTAGTGGCTGCAATAACCTATTTTTTAAAACTAGGCCACAATAACCATGGGCAAATATTTACTGTAGTGACACTGGGCCTCCTATGGGCCGTAGAAACAGTGGGCCTTCTACAGGCCGTATAAACAGTGGGCCTTCTACGGGCCGTAGAACAGTGGGCCTTCTACGGGCCGTAGAAACAATGGGCCTTCTACGGGCCGTATCATCAATGGGCCTTCTACGGGCCGTATCATCAATGGACCGTATCATCAATGGGCCTTATATTGGCCAAACATGGACCGAATAGACCGCATTCTGGCTGTAAACGGGGTAGAGTTGGAATCGTCCGTTCATGGGCCGACCATAACGGGCCATCGTTAATAGGTCGTATTTGATGACGCTATGAAAATGGCCCAACGCATTAACGGACCACAAATGGTCCGACTGTAACCATGGGCTGAATTTGGCCCACAAGCAAAAGATGACAGTAACGGGCCGTAAGTAAACGAATTCTAGAAATGAGCCCAAGAATAAATGGGCTCTGAAGAAGGCTGGAAGATAACATGGGCTGGAAATGATCCAAGGGTATAACGGGCCGTTAATGGGTATAAAGTGATACACTGTTCATCACAGGCCAGTTTCACCATGGGACGTTAACGGGTGTAAAGTGATACAATGTTCATTACGGGCCAGTTTCACCACGGGCCGTTAATAGGCCAAGAGTTACATGGGGCCTCATATGGGCCGAAAGACGTCATGGGCCATATATGGGCCAGAAGTGAAAACAGGCTGGAATCATATTGGATGGCTGAGATGACGCTACTGGGCCTAATTCGGATAGGGCGTAATGGGCCTTGGGTTAGCGGGCTATAAATGGGCTATATTCGAACAGGCCATTAACAGGCTTTCCATGGGTCGGCCCGCCATTTCTTGACCAAGTCAAACGGGCCGGCCTTTACACAGGAATGGGCCTTTGTTGGGCCGTGCCACGTGTTGACATATCATAGGTGCCTATCTGACCAACTGACGAGCTGACACGTGTTTCGTCCGGCCAATAAGAATTTTACACGTGGAGATTTCCCATTAGTCGGGGCTGTTAATGGGTTATCGGATCCAAAACCCGACCCAATAGCTTAACGGCGTTCCATTACGATGGATGCCATGTGTCGGTCACCCTTGACGAAAGCACTTCTGTGATGCGCGATTTATCGTCATGGAAGTGGACACTTCCGTGATGATAATTTTGGTAATGTCATGGAACACTTCTACGATAGCACAGGTATGACTATCTTGATTCTATCATAAATTTGTCATGGATGTACATGCATGACAAAAAAGTGACCTACTGTGACAAACACGTATCATCACGGGAGTGTATTTTTTGTAGTGTACGGGCTAGATTTCCATGATCTAGCCCTAAATTCTTTCCTCAACATCTTGGCATTTATTTTCGTGTGCGAGGCCTTCCTCCTCATCCCACCTCACTTCAGACTGTGGCTCAAGATTTTCAATGTGAAACCGAAGGTGGTGGATGGCCAACACGCAGAGTGCGGAGGCGCCATGGTGAGCAAGATGCCCAATGTCACATGGCCCAAAGGTTCCTTTGTGGAGACCGTCAAAGGGTGGCAAAAACTATGGTTCTATATCACAGAGCCCCGCGACGTCACCTAGGTCGCGGCTCCCAAATTCCAGTCCGGAGCCCTGATGCGGCTCACCTCCTGGATTGAGAAGGGCCTGGACTGGTCTTCGTCAGACGAGCTGACAGTGCTTCAGACGCGCATTAGGAGCATGGTCGACAAGAACATCAAGCGTGTCGATGTGATCCAGGTGATGCTAGTTCGCCGGATCCTTCCATGCCAGAGCCGGACTTGACATCTATGGGAGTTCGACACAGCTGAGCACCAGACCTTGCAATGGTTCTTTGGAACTACGCACGAAGATATCTAGAAGGTGCTCTTTAAGGCCAACAAGACGTGGCCGAAGACGACCGATGACCGTGTGCATGACCTGGCCCATCCCGCCAATCCAGTAAGTCTTTCGCATTTCAAGGTGTATCCTCTACTTGCTTACTCAAGGAGGATGCCTAAGCTTCCCTATTTATTTTCTTCAGGCTTGGACAAAGAATGCGGAGCGGATTCGGTGTCCGACTCTACTGCCTGAGGAACCAGCCATCCCGCTTATGACAAAGATGCTAGTTTCGGCGCCCTACCAGGCGTCGGAGAAGAAGGCCAGGGAGACCAGAAGTGGTCTCCGTCACAAGGGTGCTTCGGACGCGACATCCGAAGACACCAAGACCCACTCCTCAGCCACCGAGGATGACGAGGAGGAGGAGGAGGAAAGCAACTCCCCCCCTGAGGGGGAAGGAAGAAGAGGGCGGCCTCCACAATTCTAGAGGCAGAGGCGCCCAAGAGGGGGAAGGGTTCCCTCGCGGATAACTCCGCATGGGACATCGACAGCAGCCCAGAGCGGCGCCCCCGAGACAAGCCCCTGGCCGAATCGTGAGTTCTCAAAAACCCGGACGCATTCATATATCCGGCCTCTCTAATTCATAGTCTTAACATGTTGAATCATGCACTTGCAGTCCGGCTCGGTCCGCCTTGGAGCGATCCTCATCTTCGGGGAATTTGCTAGACTCGAAGGTGATGGACAGCGGGTCCCTTCCGACGGCCTCCTCTCCAAGGGCCATGGATGACACCGAGGTGTTGCCCCGAAGGATCCCAGGCCAGGGAGGGATGCAGGAGGCCGTCAGTGCGGCACTAAAGGGCGAAACCTCATCCACCAGACACATGGGGGAGCAAATCCCCATGGGGACTAGCAAAGGGGGCCAGGTTCAATTCGGCCCCCAGCCGAATACGGTCCCGGAGACCTATACGGATCTGGAATCCGGCAAGCAGCCTCCTTTGAAAGAAGGAGGTGCGCCTATTCCGCCCGTGACCTCTGTCCAACCAGAGGAACTGGACACTCTAATGGAAGCGCTGCGAGTGCTTCCATTGTTGAGGAACACCGTACCCTCATGGGCACAGTGGTTGAGAGGGTTCAGTCTGTTAAGAACGGACTGACCGAAGCCTGCACCATCCTTTTAATAGGCTTTGAGGTAAGCAACACAATTATGTAAAAAGAATGTCACAGTATAGACAGTAGCCCCTGGGGATTTGTCCGTGTTCGGAAAGAAAAGCCAGACAGAGGATCAAATAATTTTCGCAGGAAACTAACCATATACGTTTATGTGAAAAAGCAGGCGTCGCTGCTGACTACGACCTCCCATGCTGTCGAAGTCTCCGGACTGAAGCAGAGTCTGGAGCAGGCCGAGGAAGAGATCGGCCGTGTAAAAAAGCAGCTTGAGGACAAGCAAGGTATGCCAGTACCTTATGTATATCAGAAAGGATAGATGATTTATGTTGACAATAGCGCCATAGTATTTGTAGGAGCTGCGACAAAGGTGGAGAACCTCAAGGTCGCGCTGGCCGAAGCCCAGAAGAGAGCGGCGGAGGAACAATCCGTCCGCGAAAAGCATGAAGCCAGGGTCGGTGAGGTCCAACAAGAGCTTCAGGGTGCTGTAAAGAAATGTGAGTCCTTGGGCGCCCACCGAAGCACGCAAGAGGCCCGGGTTGAAGCCCAGGGCGCCCTCAAGGAAATCCAAGAGGCCAAGAAAATCACGGCGGATAAGGCCTTCATAATGCAAAGCAAATTTGTGAAGAAAAGGTACCTCTTACTGACCTGGATTTTGAGTTCTCCAGGAGCGTTTGCAGATCTGCCGCGCAGCATTGCTGATGCTGCAGATTTCTTCCGAGCCGAAGAGGGGAGCTCAACGGAGAAGTTGTTCTGGTCGCAATACCTTGCACCAGAACATCCGGTGCCCTTTAGCGATCAGTTAAAATAGCCGGTCGAACTGCATAGGGTGGCCGAACTGGCCATGAAGGATTTGATAATCTGGCTGTGGCCTGGCGAAGCCATACCCAGCAGCTACTTCGGGCTCGTGAAGCGGCTGGTCAATGCCTGCCCTCGGCTTGACGCCATCAAGCGGTCGGTCTGGATCGAAGGTACGCGGATGGCCTTCGTCCGTGTCAAGATATAGTGGGTAAAGATGGACGCTGCTGTCAGGACCCCGATTCCGAGTCACATCGATCTAGCCGGTAACACCTCATATCACTTTGCGGCCTCACGCACGGTACCCCACGGGTGTCGCCTTACCATGGCCCGGGACCGTTTGCGCCTTTTGGCTCACGTATATGATAGTGTTGCTAGCATCCATATGACAGAGAACCCGGGCCGACATGGCTAGTCGTGAACCCAAAGCGGTATAGACTTATGGAGACAGGCATACATGATTCACATCGAGCATGTCGGTCATCAGCGAGTGATTCCGGGTTGTAGCACTGGGCTAACAGGACTCCGGGGAACCCGGGCTGTAGCAGGCTAGGCAGGACTCCGGAAATCACCGCGTGACATTTCCCCAAAGGGACAGACATAGGAACGAAGTGAAACACATGCCGGCCAGTCAAGTGTCCTGAACAGTAGTGCTGGGCTAGCAGGACTCCGGTGAACCGGGCTGTAGCGGACTACTATGGCTCGAGGAGCACTAGACTACATTTCCCCATAAGAAAGGCTACCAAGGATAAACAACTAGATTGTCGGATCCCACTCATACCAAGCATTTCAATCATACACACAATATGCCCGATATGAGTACATACAACATGGCATCACAACAAAACTCTACAACTCAAGTACTTTATTTAAAGGCTCCAGGGAGCCATACATAACATGTTCATACAGATAGGGGTCACATGACCCGACACTCAAGTCATACAAACATACAAGCACATGCAGAAGCAACTAGTCTGAGTACAGACTCTAGAAAGAAAGGAGGCTTCTCGAAGCCTGTCTAGCTACATAGGGCCCTCCATGGCCAGGATCACCACCTGGGTGGCTAGTCACTCGTCGACATCAAGGTCTACATAGAACCCATCGGAGGGGGTGGTGTTGTCGTGTGAAAACAGTAATTAAGCAAACATGAGTACAAAGGTACTCAGCAAGTCTTACATCAGAACCTACTAAACATGCTTATTCTCAAGAAGGTGGTGGGGTTAATGCAGCAAGCCAGCTTTGACTCTTGGCCAAGCTATCCTATAGAACTTCACCAGTAAAGTAGTTTCGCACACGAGTCCACTACTCACCAACACAATACTCCACCATGGATCCTCCCTCGTCATCCTATGAGAGGGCCATCCTCGATACTCACACTTATCTTGAGTCTTTTAGTAGTATCCATTAACTTGTCTATGAACTGTATAGGCAACCAAGTAGTCCTTTACCGCGGACGCGGCTATTCGAATAGTTTTATACCCAGCAGGGGTGTACTTCGTCATACACGCTTTCACCACTTACCGCCATTTACACGACATGTACTCGGCAACCTTCAAGCGGAAGCCCAGCGAGGGTGTCGGCCACGGCCTACCTAAACACTTAAGTCTCTAGTCCAGGTTTATCGCCTATCCAGGTTCCATCCGCAGGGAGTCCGGCCGAGGTTTCCACATACGGCCCAGAACGATGTGAACAGGGTTCCCGGGACACCAAACGGGTGACTCGGTACACCGTGCCATGGTGTATCTACCGCAACATAGCCCACCCCTAGGGTCAGCGCTACGCACGGCCGCCAACACATAACCTACAAACACTAGAAACTATTTGCAACTCCTGGACAGAGTACTAGGCTGGTTAAGAAGCCGAGAGGGTCAATTAAGGATCCCAATGCATGGTAGTAGCTGAATCTTAAATAACACGTACAGATCTCAGTTCTTAGGGACGGCCTCAATGAAACAACCCACCATGTACTCCTACATGGCCTCTCATCGATACCTTTACCAAAACATGTTCAACACATCCCTCACATTACCGGCATAGGCATTTCCTTTGGCCCATCACCCAGATGAACCAGACCTGACACAACTCTAAGCATAGCAGGCATAGCAAGGTAGGAATCACATACATGGCTCAATCAACTCCTACACATGCTAGTGGGTTTCATCTAGTTACTGTGGCAATGACAGGTCATGCAGAGGATAAGGGTTCAACTACCGTAGCACACAGCAGTTTGAATCGCGTTGTCTTAATGCAGTAAACAAGAGCAGGAGCGAGAACATGGGTTTGTATCGGAATGATCAAAGGTTGCTTGCCTGATGGAGTGGTAGCGGGATACTGCCCTTCAGTTGGATACTCGTGAATATCCTCGGAGGCAGAACCTACCACGGAGAACACATCGGAACACAATCAACACATGACGATATGCAAAAATATGATGCATGCTATGACATGGCAATATGATTATGTCTTGGCCTAATGCAAGCTAAAATAGAAAGGGATGAACTCATTTGAATCAAAGATTCAAATATTAACTCATTAAACATGGCATTTATAGTGCATTACCTTATTCTGCCTAAACAGCAAGGTAAACTTGTTTTTTCATGCATGAAACCATTACAGATGGATAGATTGAATTTTTCTGATAATTTTTCATATATAAATTATTTCATTTGGAGTTACGGTTGAATTTCTATGAATTTTTCAAGTTTGAACTATTTCTGGAATTTCCTGTATAAAAATAAATCCAGAAAATGCATTACTACGTCAGCATTGCGTCATGCTGACCTCGGCAGGTCAAAGGTGCCAGCCCAGGTCAAACCTGACTGGTGGGCCCCTTCTGTCAGCCTCTCAGTGCACTAACTACGTTTAGTTAGCCTAATTACTAGGCAGGGCCCACTAGTCAGTGACTATACTAATTAAACTAACTAATTTTAGTTAGAAACTAATCTGGATAATTAGCAGAGGGGGGGCCCACTTGTCATTGACTCAAAGGAGTCAACCTGGGCCCACCCAGGAGTCAAACTGGGTCAACTCACCGGCGGCTCGACGCCGGCGAGGCCTGAAACGGCGGAGGGCTTCGGATTTGGTCCTCCGGTGACCAAATCGACGGTGGAGACGTGCTACGCGTAGCTGGGGCTCATGCGCATCTAGTGGGGCAAGTGGGAAGAGCTGGGGTGGAGCGAGCTCGCCGGAATCGAGCTCGTGGCGGCGGCCGGAGTTCAGGCGAGGTCGGTTTCGACGCTACGGTGCACGGGAGGAAGAGCTGGTGGTGGCTACGGGTTCCTGGTGCTGCACTGAGGACGGTGAGGCGCTCGGACGCGTGCTTGCATGGCCGTAGCCACGACGGGACATGGCCGGCGACGATGAGCTCTCGGGTGCGGTGGAAATGGCGGCTACAGGGGCCAAACGAGCACGGGAGCTAGGGGGAAAGGAAGAGGAGCTCACAGCGGAGTCGGAGAGGGGGTCAGCGAGCTCAGGGAGGTCCTGGCGACGGCGAATCAGCCGGAGATGGCTCGGGTGCCCGAGGTTGAAGACGAGGGCGAAGGCGGTGTTGCAGGGCTTCCGGCGAAGCGTGGCTCGGTGGGGAGGTCGAGGGAGTCGAGACGGAGCTGACGGGCTCGTCGGAGGGGCGAGGGGAGGTCTCTGGCGGCGACTACGGCGATCGGCAGCGAGGGACGCGCTCGGCCATCGCGGGAGAGGATGAGGGAGATGAGGGGGAGAGTGAGAGAGGATGAGAGGGAGACCTGGGGGTCGCGTGGCATCCTCTGGGCGTCTCCCGGCGTCGGCAGAAGCAGGAGGTGGCCGGCGCGTGGCCGGCGCGCGGCGAGCACGCGCCCCTGCCTCCTAGCGCGAGGTAGGGGGTGACTGGCCACGCCAGTAGGCTGGGCCGAGCCAGGTAAGGCCCAGGTGGGCTTCTTTCTCCTTTTTTTGATTTAGTTTCTGTTTTCTATTAAACTGCAACTGTTTAGCTTTATTTAAAATACTAGAACATTTCCAAAAATCCTGAAAATAAATGTGGCCTCTGTTTAGATTATTTCCAACAGGAAACATTTACTCCCAGAATTATTTGGGCATTTAAATTATTTTATAGCATTTAAATGCCCAAATTCAAATACTTATGATTAAATTCAATGACCTTCTGTTGACCTAGTAAATTATGCACCAATTTTGCCAGAGGTTCTAACCTAAGACAAAGAGGGTGCACATTTTAGAAGGGCATTTCAGGTTCATTGAAATTATTTTTTAGTAAACCCTAGTTGATTTCAAAAGGGGGCTGGGGGTTCTGCCTTCCCCATTTCAAGTTTCTGATGAAAAGTAAGCATGATGCACACTCTAATGCATGGACTAGCTAGGGTGTGACAACTCACCCCCACTCAAAAGAATTTCATCCCGAGATTTAGAATCCTCCGGGAAGAAGGTGGGGTACTCGAGTCGAAGATGGTCCTCCCTTTCCCAAGTGGCTTCGTCCTCGGAATGGTGTGACCACTGAACCTTGAGAAACTTGATATTCTGACGTCGAGTGGTACGCTCGGCTTGATTAAGGATACGAACGGGATATTCCCGATAGGAAAGGATATCTTGTAGATCAAGCGTTTCGTGGTCCACTCCACGGATAGGATCCACGAAGCAACGCCTGAGTTGTGAAACGTGGAAGACATCGTGAACTCTGGAAAGATGCGGAGGTAGTTCCAGTTGGTAGGCAACTTCTCCTTGTTTGGCAAGAATGCAAAAGGGTCCAATGTAACAAGGGGCCAATTTGCCTTTTGGTACCGAAACGATGGGTTCCCTTTAACGGAGTAACCCGAAGGTAAGCCTTCTCGTCGACTTCATAAGTCATAGGCTTATGTTTACGATCATATTGACTCTTTTGACGAGATTGGGCTGTTTTCAATTTCTCACGAATAACGCGAACCTGCTCTTCTGCTTCCTGAATCATATCCGGGCCAAAGAGTTGTCTTTCCCCGGTTTCTGACCAGTTAAGAGGCGTTCGACATTTTCGTCCATAGAGAACTTTGAAAGGAGCCTTGCCTAAGCTGGCTTGGTAACTATTGTTATAAGCAAACTCCGCGAATGGAAGGCATTTCTCCCAACTCATTCCGAACGAGATGACAGAAGCTCGGAGCATATCTTCCAGAATTTGATTGACTCGTTCTACTTGACCACTTGATTGGGGATGGAAGGCGGTGCTAAAGGAGAGACGAGTTCCCATAGCATTTTGGAAACTTTCCCAAAATCGAGAGGTGAAGAGACTCCCACGGTCTGAATTAATTTCCAATGGAACACCATGAAGAGACACTATTCAGGAGATGTATAAATCGGCTAGCTGGCTAGCGGTGATACTCTCACGAATAGGTAGAAAGTGGGCTACTTTGGAAAGTCGGTCGATCACGACGAAGATGGCATTATTCCCTCTCTTGGTCCTGGGAAACCCAGTGATGAAATCCATACTGATTTTATCCCATTTCCATTCGGGAATAGCCAAAGGTTGAAGAGTGCCAGCAGGCCGTTGATGCTCTGCTTTAACACGACGACATACGTCGCAATTAGCAATGTATTGAGCGATTTCTCTCTTCATCCTAGTCCACCAAAACCTCTAGCGTAGGTCTTGATACATTTTAGTACTACCGGGATGAATGGTGAGAGGGGATTCATGAGCTTCCATAAGGATCAACTGACGCAGATGTTGTTTCTTGGGAACCACCAAACGGTTCTCGAAGAAAACATCACCTCGCTCATCCATGGAGAAACATTTAGCAACTCCGCTAGCGATGTTTTCCTTAATCCGGGATATGCCCTTATCATACCGCTGGGCGGTTATGATTTGATCCATAAGGGTAGGTTTCGCCACCAAGGTGGATAGGAATCCTTGAGGAACAGTGTGAAGATTTAGCTTACGAAATTCCTCATGGAGAAATGGTTGACTTTGTTGTAACATCAGGTTGTTACAATAGGACTTACGGCTTAGCGCATCAGCCATGACATTGGCTTTGCCCGGGGTGTAAGTTATTCCTAAGTCGTAATCCGAGATCAACTCAACCCAACGTCTTTGCCTGAGATTCAAATCTGGTTGAGTGAAGATATATTTCAGACTTTGGTGATCGGTGAAGATCTCATAACGATTACCGAGAAGGTAATGTCGCCAGGTTTTAAGTGCATGGACTACAGCTGCAAGCTCTAGATCATGTGTGGGATAATTTTCCTCATGTGGGTGTAATTGCCGTGAAGCATAGGCAATTACTTGACGATCTTGCATGAGTATGCAACCTAGTCCTTGTCGTGAGGCGTCGCAATAGATAATAATGTCCTTGGAGAAATCTGGTGGTACCAGTACGGGAGCAGATGTCAGGCGTCTTTCCAGTTCCTGAAAACTGAACTCGCGCTGTGGAGTCCACTCGAAATTTTTATCTTTCTTGAGGAGTTCAGTTAGAGGTTTAGCAACCTTGGAGGAATTTTCGACGAAGCGGCGGCAATAGCTCGCTAAGCCAAGGAAGCTCCGAACTTGCTTAACCGTCTCAGGTGGAGTCCAATCAAGGATGGCTTGAACTCGCTCGGGATTGACAGCAATACCCTTGCCAGAGATTACATGGCCTAGATAGGTCACTTCTGGCAACCAAAATTCACACTTGGAGAATTTGGCATAAAGGCGATGCTCTCGAAGTTTCATCAATACCAGCCTTAGATGTACGGCATGTTCCTCTTCATTCTTGTAGTAGATGAGTATGTCATCGAGGTATACTACGACGAATTTATCCAAGTACTCCATGAAGACTGAGTTCATTAACCGAGAGAAGGTAGCCGGGGCATTGGTTAAACCGAAGGACATGACGGTGTACTCGTATTGGCCATAACGAGTAACAAAGGCCGTTTTGGTAATGTCCCCGTTTCTGATTTTGATTTGATGGTAGCCCAACCTCAAATCCATCTTGGAGAAGACCGAGGATCCAGCGAGCTGATCATACAGATCATTGATCCTGGGAAGCGGGTATTTGTTCTTGATGGTGACCAAATTGACAGGTCGGTAGTCCACGACCATTCGATCCGTTCCATCCTTCTTCTTAACGAAGAGTACGGGGCAAGCCCAAGGAGAGGAACTAGGACGGATGAAACCCTTTTTCAAGGACTCATCGAGTTGGTTCTTAAGCTCGGCTAGTTCTAAGGGTGCCATCTTGTAGAGTCTTCTAGAAATTGGAACGGTTCCTGGAACAAGGTCTATCACAAACTCAACATCCCTGTCAGGTGGAACACCTGGCAGTTCTTCTGGGAAGACATCCGGAAAGTCTCGGACTACCGGAACGTCCTCAAGGTCTGGAAGGGGGTTGGCATTTAGGGAGTAAAGCTGGCGCTTGGCCACTCGAGTTAAGACATTGACTGTCTTGCCCGATGGGTGAGTAAGTTGAAAGGTTCTAGTGGCACAATCAATCTTAGCGTAATGAGCTGACATCCAGTCCATACCCAAGATGATGTTTATGTCCGTGGACTTGAGAGCTATTAAGGATGCAAGGAAGACAAGTCTATCAACAAGAATTTCGTTCCCATGGCTTACTCTATAGGTTTGCCATTTGGAACCCGAAGTTTGAATTACCATGGATGTGGGCATGTCACAGAATGTCGTGTTATGCAATCGAGCATAGCTCTCGGATATGAATGAATGAGATGCTCCAGTATCGAAAAAAACCGATGTCGGATGGCAGTTAACAAGGAGCGTACCAAGGACGACGTTGGGATCCTCATGAGCCTCCTCGGCTGAAACATAGTTGACATGGCCACGTACAGTGGTGGCCGGCTTGGCATAGAATGTTTTTCCCGCGGGCTTACCACGGCCAACGGACTTTCCAGTTTGATTGGGGTTGTTGTTCTGGGGACACTCTCGGCTATAGTGACCCGGCTCTCCACACTTAAAGCATGTCACCACATTGGGGCGTGGAGCAGCATTAGCAGCGGGGCCACCATAGGGCTTGGGCGGTGCAAATTGCTGGTTGGGACGAGGTGCCTCAAAGGATGGCCTCGGGATGAACCTGGGTGGCAGTGCCGTGCTTGGAATCCACACCCGGCGCTTCTGAGTTCCAGAGCCAGATGAAGAGCCAAAATCACGGGAGTGCTTGCGTGAAGCATCATAATCAGTCTGGCCTGTCTCAGCACTGATGGCTTTATTGACCAACTTCTGAAAAGAGGTGCACTCGTGCAGACGGAGATCGCGGCGAAGCTCAGGGCTAAGTCCCTTCCGGAACCTTGCTTGCTTCTTAGCGTCAGTAGATACCTCTTCAGGAGCATTGCGTGCCAGATTTCCAAATTCACGACTATAAGCATCCACAGTGAGTCTTCCTTGGGTGAAGTTGCAGAATTCCTCCCTCTTGCGATCCATGAGACCTTCCGGAATGTGATGCTCATGGAAAGCCTCACTGAATTCAGCCCAAGTAGTAACTTGGCCGACCGGGCGCATAGCCTCGAAGTTTTCCCACCGAAGGCTAGCAGGGCCTTCGAGGTGATAGGCAGCATAGGTAACCTTGTCGGCTTCGGCTGCGTTGGCAGAATGTAGCTTGTGGGTGATGCTACGATGCCAGTCATCCGCGTCGAGGGGCTCGACGGAATGGTTAAACTTTGGTGGGTACAGCTTGATAAAGTCATTGATTGACACTAAGTCATTTTGTGGGTGGCGTGTAGTGTTCTGCTCAATCCGCTCTAGCAGGCGGTTAGTCTCATGCTTGTTTCTTCCCGCCTCCAGCATCACTTCGGCCAGAGAAGGCGGGTGAGGCAGATTTTCACCCCTAGCTGCACTGGCTTCCCCCTGCTCCGAGGCAGCAGGGTTGCTGCGGGTGTTGACCATCCTAGAAGAAAACAAGACAGTGGTTTAGATAAGGATGGCTCAAACTTAGCAAGGAAGTGCAGAATGTAATGGATAACACGGAATGCAGAGATGTTCATCCGTATGTCATGGTAATATAAAACTGCCATATATATACCAACGGTCATACACATCATACATAGTTTAGTACAAGCCCAGGCTACAGTACAACTATGATGAAAGACATTACATCTCATCGGAGGCATTCCAAGCTCCTATACATTATTTGTCCACACCTCCGGAATTGACTACACACTAAGTCGTATTCCACAAGTCACGCAGGACAGTGGAAATACAACTACTACAATACTAGTGGTACTAGTACTAACTCAGGCAGCTCCGTAGTAGTTCTCATAGAAGTCACCTCCGTAGCCTGGAAGTTCAACATGACCATCCGGGAACAGACAGTCCTAAGGAGCCTGTGGACCAAAGGAGCTAGGATGAGGTCTTGGACCAACAAATGGTGGTCTGCGGGGACCACGGGGTGGGGTGATGCCTCCCACATCACGCCAATCCACCATGTCTGGCAGAGCTGATCTCATAGGATACAGATCCCTTGTATCCATACATCCAGCTTGCACCGCAGGTGCAAACCGAGTCAATGTGGCCCAATGATCAGCACGGGTATTGAAAAGCTCCAACCTCAAGGCCCGATTCTCTCGGTCCTTATCTTCGAGCAACTCGGCAGTGGTACGAGTTAATGAGTCCTCCTGAGTGGAGTCAGCATAGATAGCCTGAAGATACCCTTGCGCTCCCGGAAGTGAAGCTGGCATGTAACGGAAGTCGGTGTTCCGAAGCAGGCTAGTCCGGACTCGCAAGATGGTCATCATGGAATAGGCAGCATCCTGCACAGCCATCTCAACAGTAACCCCGAGTCCATAGGAACAGTGAAGGGGCTCGGTAGATCCAGGATAAGAAGGAAATATCCTGACGGTGCAGAGATATTGGCTTTGATTAAAGTCGCGGAACTGCTCTTCGACGGTGTATTCGGGATACCAACGGTAGCCCGTCTCGATCATTACCCGGACTAGCATAGCAGTATGACCGGGCACGTCGAGACACCGGGTCAGGCGAACCACTTGGTTTTGAACATGGTTGGCCATCTAAAAGCACAACCACAATGTAAAGACATCAGAATTTCTAGGGTAAATCGGACAGCATAACAGTTGTAAATGCTCAGAGAAAGATTTGAGACATCCACAATAGTTCACAATGCCACTCAACAACATCATATCAAGGTTCTGATCCAATTAGCAACATACTAAGAATAGTAGAAACTGAACTGTGACTTGTAATAACAATCCTATAAGCTACTACGGATTAGTAACACGTGAACCTGATAGAAGAAGAGAGCCTAATCCTTAACCCATGTTGAATGAGAAGAGAATGACTCAGATCAGAGACATAGGGTAAAGGAGTAAAAGAGCCTTACGTTCCCTCCCATAATCAATTCCCCTACCTATAACTAAGCATTTCTAGACTCGACATCGACCAGTTTGGCTCAACGAACCTACATGCAGTCCAGCTCTGATACCAACGCTGTCAGGACCCCGATTCCGAGTCACATCGATCTAGCCAGTAACACCTCATATCACTTTGCGGCATCACGCACGGTACCCCACGGGTGTCACCTTACCATGGCCCGGGACCGTTTGCGCCTTTTGGCTCACGTATATGATAGTGTCGCTAGCATCCATATGACAGAGAACCCGGGCCGACATGGCTAGTCGTGAACCCAAAGCGGCACAGACTTATGGAGATAGGCATACATGATTCACATCGAGCATGTCGGTCATCAGCGAGTGATTCCGGGCTGTAGCACTGGGCTAACAGGACTCCGGGGAACCCGGGCTGTAGCAGGCTAGGTAGGACTCCGGAAATCACCGCGTGACATTTCCCCGAAGGGAAAGACATAGGAACAAAGTGAAACACATGTCGGCCAGTCAAGTGTCCTAAACAGTAGTGCTGGGCTAGCAGGACTCCGGTGAACCGGGCTGTAGCGGACTACTATGGCTCGAGGAGCACTAGACTACATTTCCCCATAAGAAAGGCTACCAAGGATAAACAACTAGATTGTCGGATCCCACTCATACCAAGCATTTCAATCATACACACAATATGCCCGATATGAGTACATACAACATGGCATCACAACAAAACTCTACAACTCAAGTACTTTATTTAAAGGCTCCAGGGAGCCATACATAACATGTTCATACAGATAGGGGTCACATGACCCGACACTCAAGTCATACAAACATACAAGCACATGCGGAAGCAACTAGTCTGAGTACGGACTCTAGAAAGAAAGAAGGCTTCTCGAAGCCTGTCTATCTACATAGGGCCCTCCATGGCCAGGATCACCACCTGGGTGGCTAGTCACTCGTCGATGTCAAGGTCTACATAGAACCCATCGGAGGGGGAGGTGTTGTCGTCTGAAAACAGTAATTAAGCAAACATGAGTACAAAGGTACTCGGCAAGTCTTACATCAGAACCTACTAAACATGCTTATTCTCAAGAAGGTGGTGGGGTTAATGCAGCATGCCAGCTTTGACTCTTGGCTACGCTATCCTACGGAACTTCACCAGTAAAGTAGTTTCGCACACGAGTCCACTACTCACCAACACAATACTCCACCGTGGATCCTCCCTCGTCATCCTACGAGAGGGCCATCCTCGATACTCACACTTATCTTGAGTCTTTTAGTAGTATCCATTAACTTGTCTATGAACTGTATAGGAAACCAAGTAGTCCTTTACCGCGGACGCGGCTATTTGAATAGTTTCATACCCTGCAGGGGTGTACTTCGTCATACACTCTTTCACCACTTACCGCCATTTACACGACATGTACTCGGCAACCTTCAAGCGGAAGCCCAGTGAGGGTGTCGGCCACGCCCTACCTAAACACTTAAGTCTCTAGTCCAGCTTTATCACCTATCCAGGTTCCATCCGCAGGGAGTCCGGCCGAGGTTTCCACATACGGCCCCGAACGATGTGAACAGGGTTCCCGGGACACCAAATCGGTGACTCGGTACACCGTGCCACGGTGTATCTACCGCAACATAGCCCACCCCTAGGGTCAGCGCTACGCACGGCCGCCAACACATAACCTACAAACACCAGAAACTATTTGCAACTCCTGGACAGAGTACTAGGCTGGTTAAGAAGCCGAGAGGGTCAATTAAGGATCCCAATGCATGGTAGTAGCTGAATCTTAAATCACAGATACAGATCTCAGTTCTTAGGGATGGCCTCAATGAAACAACCCACCATGTACTCCTACATGGCCTCTCATCGATACCTTTACCAAAACATGTTCAACACATCCCTCACATTACCGGCATAGGCATTTCCCTCTGGCCCATCACCCAGATGAACCAGACCTGACACAACTCTAAGCATAGCAGGCGTAGCAAGGTAGGAATCACATACCTGGCTCAATCAACTACTACACATGCTAGTGGGTTTCATCTAGTTACTGTGGCAATGACAGGTCATGCAGAGGATAAGGGTTCAACTACCGTAGCACACAGCAGTTTGAATCGCGTTGTCTTAATGCAGTAAACAAGAGCAGGAGCGAGAACATGGGTTTGCATCGGAATGATCAAAGGTTTCTTGCCTGATGGAGTGGTAGCGGGATACTGCCCTTCAGTTGGATACTCGTGAATATCCTCGGAGGCAGAACCTACCACGGAGAACACATCGGAACACAATCAACACATGACGATATGCAACAATATGATGCATGCTATGACATGGCAATATGATTGTGTCTTGGCCTAATGCAAGCTAAAATAGAAAGGGATGAACTCATTTGAATCAAAGATTCAAATATTAGCTCATTAAACATGGCATTTATAGTGCATTACCTTATTCTGCCTAAACATCAAGGTAAACTTGTTTTGTCATGCATGAAACCATTACAGATGGATAGATTGAATTTTTCTGATAATTTTTCATATATAAATTATTTCATTTGGAGTTACGGTTGAATTTCTATGAATTTTTGAAGTTTGAACTATTTCTGGAATTTCCTGTATAAAAATAAGTCCAGAAAATGCATTACTGCATCAGCATTGCGTCATGCTGACCTCAGCAGGTCAAAGGCGCCAGCCCAGGTCAAACCTGACTGGTGGGCCCCTTCTGTCAGCCTCTCAGTGCACTAACTACGTTTAGTTAGCCTAATTACTGGGCAGGGCCCACTAGTCAGTGACTATACTAATTAAACTAACTAATTTTAGTTAGAAACTAATCTGGATAATTAGCAGAGGGGGGGCCCACTTGTCATTGACTCAAAGGAGTCAACTTGGGCCCACCCAGGGGTCAAACTGGGTCAAGTCGCTGGCGGCTCGACGCCGGCGAGGCCCGAGACGGCGGAGGGCTTCGGATTTGGTCCTCCGGTGACCAAATCGACGGCGGAGACGTGCTACGCGTAGCTGGGGCTCGTGCGCATCTAGTGGGGCAGGTGGGAGGAGCTGGGGTGCAGCAAGCTCGCCGGAATCGAGCTCGTGGCGGCGGCCGGAGTTCGGGCGAGGTCGGTTTCGATGCTACGGTGCACGGGAGGAAGAGCTGGTGGTGGCTACGGGTTCCTGGTGCTACACTGAGCACGGTGAGGCGCTCGGACGCGTGCTTGCACGGCCGTAGCCACGACGGCGACATGGCCGGCGGCGAGGAGCTCTTGGGTGCGGTGGAAACGGCGGCTACAAGGGCCAAACGAGCACGGGGGCTAGGGGGAAAGGAAGAGGAGATCACAGCGGAGTCGGAGAGGGGGTCAGCGAGCTCGGGGAGGTCCTGGCGATGGCGAATCAGCCGGAGATGGCTCGGGTGCCCAAGGTTGAAGACGAGGGAGAAGGCGGCGTTGCAGGGCTTCCGACGAAGCGTGGCTCGGTGGGGAGGTCGAGGGAGTCGAGGCGGAGCTGATGGGCTCGTCGAAGGGGCGAGGGGAGGTCTCTGGCAGCGACTACGGCGATCGGCAGCGAGGGACGCGCTCGGCCATCACGGGAGAGGATGAGGGAGACGAGGGGGAGAGTGAGAGAGGATGAGAGGGAGACGTGGGGGTTGCGTGGCGTCCTCTGGGCGTCTCCCGGCGTCGGCAGAAGCAGGAGGTGGCCTTCTTTCTCCTTTTTTTGATTTAGTTTCTGTTTTCTATTAAACTGCAACTGTTTAGCTTTATTTAAAATACTAGAACATTTCCAAAAATCCTGAAAATAAATGTGTCCTCTGTTTAGATTATTTCCAACAGGAAACATTTACTCCCAGAATTATTTGGGCATTTAAATTATTTTATAGCATTTAAATGCCCAAATTCAAATACTTAGGATTTAATTCAATGACCTTCTATTGACCTAGTAAATTGTGCACCAATTTTGCCAGAGGTTCTAACCTAAGACAAAGAGGGTGCACATTTTAGAAGGGCATTTCAGGTTCATTGAAATTATTTTTTAGTAAACCCTAGTTGATTTCAAAAGGGGGCTGGGGGTTCTGCCTTCCCCATTTCAAGTTTCTGATGAAAAGTAAACATGATGCACACTCTAATGCATGGACTAGCTAGGGTGTGACAGCTGTCAAGCTTGCGACCGAGGGACCGCCCGCTGGCAAAGAGCACCACACGCCAGAGCAGTATTTTGATGATGTCCTCAAGGGATCCCGCATTGTAGAGAGTCAGTGTCGAAAAGACATTATCTTCGAATGAATCATTCGTGTTATCTTGTCTTGTATGATGAAACAAAGCCGTTACGTAATATAATGCTTGTTTATTATTTAAAATCTTACCTCTTGTGCAGCCGTTTTATTAAACCTGTGAGTTGGCCAGTCGTCGGCTTCAGGCCCCACGTAGGTAGTATGGGGGTGTTCGCGATGGAATCTAAACACTCTTTATCCAAAGGTTTGGTCCTTGAAGGAGGTGTTTAGCGCAACGAACCAGGCAATCAAACTATATGGCTTTACCACCCTCACTTATCCATAGTAGTTTGACAACAGAAATTTAGGCGCAGCCCCTAGTATTCGTAAGTCCGAACTGGGGTGCTGTAAACACCTGATCGGATAAAAACCGATTCATCACATAATGTGGAAAAAACCTCAAAAGATTTGTAACCTATCGAATAGCTGACCGGCTCGTGCTGCATCATGACAGTTGGTTTTTGGCTTTCTCTACTAAGGTGCTCATCCGGATGAACCACGACACAATCGCAGTAGTTCTCCCTTTACTACCCTAGCCGATATAGCAGAATGTAACGTAGTAAGCACAGGAGCCGGGCAACCCAACTTTTGACCAGAGACATGATTCGGAGCCGATGCATATAATGCTAAAGTTCAGGGTGCCGAACTATACTGTAAAAAAGTGTTCGGACTTTGTTGTCGTATTATGGGGCGTAATGAAGCCCATGGCGAATTAAGTCATACCAAAGTGTACGGGTGCAATTGATAAGAATATCAAAAAAAGAAAATGAGGTAATAAGCTAATGCCATAGAAATTGGGCCGCAAACTATTTTCCATTATAGTTTGATTAATATGTCAAAGCGTATTTGTACAAGTAGTGTGACAAGCAACAGGGATATTTAACATGCCACGACCAAGGGAGAGCTGCGTGCGGGTTCTGAAAATAGGCATAACGATCGTTTAAAGAGACCACCTGGAGATTCCCTTGTACGTCAATGCTTCTTGCCGTCTTGGTGTATCTGTCCCTTGATAGGTCCGATAATCAGGCCACTAGGAAAGGCCTGGGAAAAAGAAACCTAAAAAGGATGAAAAAGAAAAAGGTGAAAGTATGTGGGTCCAGGGGAGGTTGAGCCGTATTATGGACCACGACCTAGATGTGCCTCCGTCTGTGCCCATGGTATTTTGAGTGCGTAGTTATGTACGCGCGGTACGAACGCTACCGTTTGGTCGGGACTGGGACGGAGGCCAGATTGCTAGTCAAGCTCTTGACAAGCTGGACTGTCCTGCTGCAGAGTAGTTTGGGCTCGTTTGACAGTGTCCGAGAGCTTGGCCGCCGAACTAAGGTTCTGCTTGAAAAGGTCGTCTGTGCTTCTGCTGTGAGGGCAGCGGTGTGCTCCTCTGTATGGAGGGAGCGTTCCGTGTTTCCATTGACTATGATGACACCGTGAGGTCTGGGCATCTTAAGCTTGAGATAAGCATAGTGTGGCACCGCATTGAATCGAGCGAATGCGGTTCGTCCAAGCAGTGTGTGATAGCCACTGCGGAAGGGGATGATATCAAAGATCAAGTCTTTGCTTCGGAAGTTGTCCGGGGATCTGAAGACCACCTCCAGTGTGATTGAGCCTGTACAGCGGGCCTCTACACCTGGTATGTCTCCTTTAAAGGTAGTTTTTGTGGGTTTGATCTTTGAGGGATCGATGCCCATTTTGCGCACTGTATCCTGATAGAGAAGGTTGACGCTGCTGCCACCGTCCATGAGGACTCAAATGAGATGGAATCCATCAATGATCGGATCGAGGACCAGTGTGGCTGAACTGCCATGATGGATACTGGTCGGATGGTCCCTACATTCGAAGGTGATCGGGCAGGACGACCATGGGTTGAACTTTGGGGCGACTAGCTCCATCGCGTAGATGTCCCTGAGCGCGCGCTTGCGCTCCCTCTTGGGGATATGGGTAGTGTATATCATGTTCACCGTTTTAACTTGGGGGGAACTTCTTCTGTCCCCCTGTGTTCAGTGACCGGGGCTCCTCGTCATCGTCCTCCCTTTGCGACCCCTTCTCCTTGATCTCGGCATTTAACTTGCCGACCTGTTTAAAAACCCAACACTCTCTGTTTGTATGATTTGTTGGTTTATCAGGAGTGCCGTGGATTTAACATGGATGATCGAGTATGCGGTCCAAATTGGACGAGCCCGGATTGTTTCTTTTATATGGCTTCTTCCGCTGACCAAACTTAGAGCCACTGAATCCAGCGTTGACCGCCGTGTCATCAGTGTTGTCACCATTGCTTCGACGCTTGTGTCTATTGCGTCGGGGCTTGCCGTTGCTATTTCTGGCTTCCGAAGTGCCAGGTTTGCTTGTATTTTTATTCCTATGGGCTAGCCAGCTATCCTCGCCCGTGCAAAAGCGGGTCATAAGCGCCGTGAGGGCTGCCATGGACTTTGGATTTTCTTGGCCGAGGTGTTGGGCGATCCATTCATCGCGGATGCTATGTTTAAAGGCCGCTAGGGCTTCGGCATCCGGACAGTCGACGATCTGGTTCTTTTTAGTTAAGAACCTAGTCCAGAATTTTCTGGCTGACTCTCCGGGCTATTGAACTATGTGACTTAAGTTTTCGGCATCCGGAGGTCGGACATATGTACCTTGGAAGTTTTCGAGGAAGGCGTCTTCCAAGTCCTCCCAACTGCCAATTGAGTTTTTGGGCAAATTGTTTAACCAGTGCCGAGCAGGTCCATTGAGTTTTAGCGGGAGGTATTTGATGGCGTGAAGATCATCACCACGGGCCACATGAATATGGAGAAGAAAATCCTCAATCCATACCGCGGGGTATGTTGTCCCATCATATGATTCGACGTTCACGGGTTTAAACCCTTCCGGGAATTCATGTTCCATTACTTCATCAGTGAAGCAAAGGGGGTGTGCAGTGCCTCTATATCGGGGCAAGTCACGGCGTAGCTCGGATGGAGTTCGTCTATGATTTTCAGCGTGGACGTGGTTATGCTCATTACGTCTGCCTTGATAGTCGTTGATGCGCGCCAGGGCATGCCCCCGCAATCCATAGATCGATCTGGACTGACCTGCTCTGTTCTCCAGGTCTTGCTGCAGGTCATATGTGTATTCTCGAGTTGTTGTGTCTTTGCCTTTACGGCGAGGTAGTATGGGCTGGTGTTCGGCTTGGGTTGCCGCTTTATCCCAGCCATGTGGTGGTCGGCCAGCCGCATTACGTGTTGATGGCATGGGCTCAGGTGCCTCGTCATCAAATTGGGGTAGCAGTTTATGCTTCGGGTAGCTTTTAGTGGGGCGCTCGAGTCTGTATTCCTCGGCTGCCAGGACATCATTCCATCTATCATTGAGTAGATCTTGATTAGCTTGAAGCTGTTGCTGTTTCTTTTTCAGGCTCCTCGCAGTGGCTATTAGCCGGCGCTTAAAGCGCTCCTGCTCGACGAGTTCCTCAGGCATGATAAAGTCTTCGTCGTTGAGGCTCACCTCATTGTCGGTGCGGAACGACACCTATGGGATCACAAGAATCCCTACTACGGTTGTCGGGGCGCAGGGTTGCAAGGAGAGCAGGGCTAGTAGATAGCACAAGGATCGTTTACCTAGGTTCAGGCCGCGAGGATGCGTAAAACCCTAGTCCTGCTTTGGTGGGTGTATTTCTGATAGGTCTTGAGCTCTCGAACTAGCTGTGGACAATGCCTGGTTCGAAAGAGCCGAATCCTTCTCCAGTATGCCATGGGCCTCCTTTCATAGTTGGAAGGGGCTGCCACAGTGGCACACAGGAGGTGGAAAGGCATACACTGCTCTGAGCTTATCGCTCGTATTACAGGATAAGACGCATTTAATGTGTAGCTTAGGTGTCCCCTGCTTTATTGGGGATGGGGGTGAGGCTCGTCCCGTCCGTCACTGCTCCTCCTCGTCTTGACACGCGCCCTGGCCAATGAGGTGCATGGCGCCACATAGGCAGTCAGGCAGCTGAGGTGGCGCGGTGGAGGAGCCTCCACGAAGATATGCATGCCGCCATGCAGGCGCTTGATGAGTTGGCCTAGGAGTTGCATGTTGCCACGCAGGTGCCCGCCCAGCCGGTTGGGCCGGCAGCTACATGTGAAAGGCAGTGGAAGCTTGATTGACATGGGTTTGGCGGTGGCCCCGCTGGCGTGCTTGGTGAGGGCCTTGACGGGTGGCCCGGCAAGGGTCTTGCTGCGGCGTGTTGTTGTCCCCGGCAAGAATCTTGCTGGGGGTCTGGTGGTCTTACTCGGCAAGGATCTTACCGAGAATCATCGTCTTCTAATCCTCATCTGATCTTGAATAGGTCTTCACGAAGATCTGCATGCCACCACAGAGGTGCCTTCCCGAGCTCTGGCCCCACGTCGATGATGGCGCTAGGGGCCGTAGGCTCAAGGGTGGGTTGCTCTGTTTGTGTGGGGCGAGCTGCCCCAGCAAGGGTCTTGTCGGGGCTGCTGAGGCCGCCCGGCAAGGGTCTTGCCGGGGGAACCTGCTTCGTCCCTCTGCTCTTTGTGGTCTTGGCTTTGGCATTGCTTTGATCGTCTTGGGCTTCGGTCTTTCCTTGGCTCACCTCCCTTGTTCTGCTTGGTGTGGTCGTGGGCGCGGCTCTGACTGCCCGTGCACACGTAAAGGGGTACAAAATGTGCCCCTATTTTTGTACACCGACAGGAGCGCCCGGGCCTGGGCCACACATAAGCCTGACACATTGTTGGGCCAGGCCCAAAACGGTGCGCGGGCAGGTGGGGCGGTTTTTACCGTGGTAAAATTCTTCGCGCACTCCGCCTCCTACGACCCGCGCGCGTGGCGCGGTGTGGAGGGGTGTGCGTGACGTGGGCGGCATGCGTGGGGCAGTTTCCACACGCATGCGTCATATCGCAGTAAAGAGGCGGCTCGCGCCTTCTCCGTAAAAAGAGGGAGGCGCGGAGGCGTGGCTCATTTACTGAGCGGGGCTAGGGTGCGGTCTTCAAGGTGTCCACTCCCTACGATCACGGGGTGGGGAGAGGTCTCCTTACCCGTCCCCTTAGTTCTGCACGTCTGCCACGCGTCTTTCATGTGCTTGGGGTGGCAACGGTGGAGGCAGGAAACTGGGCCCTCGCTGGTTGGGGCAGCGGGTCGGTCCTGATTCCCTGCGCCTCCGGTGTCTGCATTGGCCGAGCGGGGCGGCCGAGCCTCAACCCCGTTCCTTTATAAAGAGGGGGAAGGGGGGATGGCATCCCGCATTCATCCATCTTCTATCTCCCCCTGCTTCTGCTTATTCCTCTCACCCGCCATGGAGAAGGGGAATCCTGGTCCCTCGATGGTGGCGGCGAGGGTCGCCGCTCGACAGCGCGTCCCTCCTCCTCCTGAGCCCGCGGTGGTGGATCCGACCGCGAGGGGAAGGGGGAGGGGGCGAGGCCGTGGGCGAGGCCAGGGCAGAGGTCGTAGCGCTCGAGGAAGAGGAGAACGGGGCGGCACGCCGGCCTCGCCCCGCCAATGATGCCCTTCCCGATGGAGGGCCACGTTGAAGACCAGCCTTGCGAGTTCTTCATCAGGCTCCGCCGGCCCCCGCATCGTCGTCTTCGTCTTCCTACCCCATTCTCTCGGGTGATGGAGTGTGCCCCGCCCCAGACCCTCAGGTTGCACATGAGGGCTATTGGAACGGGGGCACGTGGGTCAACGTCGACTTCCCGGCTCCTCGAGTTATTTATCTCCGCCGTGGATGGAAGATGTTCACCCAGATCCATAGCCTGATGGCGGGGCTCGTCCTCTACTTCAAATTAATGGAGGACGGCCTGCTTTCTGTCAAGGTCTTCAGAGAGTTTGGAACTCGTCTGAAATGCTGCGTGGAGAGCTCCTTTGATGGAGATTCTGACGATGGAAGCTCTTCCTCGAGCGAAAGCGACGAGGGGGACAGCGGGGACGAGTACGACTAGGCGCCGGACGCCCCGCGCCTAGGCGGGTGCGGCAGCAGCAGCATCTGCACCTGGCCGCTCCTCCGATAGGGTTTTGCCGGGGTGGGGCCAGCTCCTTGAACTTCTCGGGTCCGTCTCCTTGGGCGGCTGGCGTCGGGAGGTTGCAGAAGAGGAAGAGGGTGGGCGGCAAGGCCGTCAACTCGGAGTACGCGGGCACCGACGCCTTCAACGCGTACTGCCGGTCCTGCTGGCTCGTCTTCCAGCTCCTTTCCCGGCACCGTCATCACCAGCCCGCCCGTGGGTGGCCACCGAGGTGTTCTCTTGGTGCTTTCTGCTGCTCGTAGCTCTCCTAGGCACCCCTTTTGCCCTCTCGCCTCCTTGACCTGCCTCCTGAGGAGAGGGACAAGAAAGGGATTATGGGCACCTTATCTCTTTTTTAATCTGTAAGCATGCGGGCCTTGTTGAATTTAAAGCTTGTAATCCCCTCTGTTCATGTTTTCATTTCGTATGAACTGTTCCTGTATAGGATGTTTTTAATGAAAAAGGGATGCTTGCCGGGTTTTTCGTTCGTGGGTAAATCTCACGACAAGGAGCGAGTCCTCGATATTGTTTAAGATAAATGTTTTTCGCCCGGCAACAGGCCTTGCCTTTCCCCCACTCCATTCGACAGTTCTCACGCTCTTGGCGGAGGCAGGGATGAAGTGGGTTTCAGGCCCCTCGTTCTACCTCCTTGCTGACGCGGCTACAACCAAACCTGGACTCAAGAAATAATCCTTAGGTATAGGAAAAAAAAGGAGCATGTCAGCCTAGAGATAAAAACAAGGCTTCACATGCCCCAGTCCTGTTTTGAAATGCATGACAGGGGATAAAAAGACTTATCTGGATCTGCAGCCCCCGACAGTCTTATCTTACCGCGGTTGGATCCTCGAATTTGTAGCCCCCCGGCAACTCTAGTTTGCCGGGGTCGGGACGCTGGTACGTTTCCTTTCTTCCAAGTAGCTCAGCAGAAGTGCTGATGTGCCCTGCGAACCAAAAAAGGACAGAGAAGGAACAGATAGATGCGCACTCGACCTCTAAGCTAGGTGTTAGTCGCTGCTGAGCACTATCAACCCTAACCGAGGAAGAGACTCAACCTAGCATGCATGCTATGACGACTTAGGGCGCCAACGCTTCATTTATTTATGCTCAGGGTCTGCGCCTGGCTCTGTACAAAGGGTCACATGCCTTGTCGGCAAAGCTTGTACAAAAGGTGGCTTGCCGAGAGGCCTGACAAGCCGTGCCTTATGGGTAAAACTTGCGAAGATGCTCGATGTTCCAGGAGTTGCTCACTAGGACGGCATCCTCGGTCTCTAGGCGGACTGCGCCAGGCTGGTGACTCGCATTACCCGGTAAGTGCCTTCCCACTTTGGCATCAACTTGTTGGAATTCTTGGCCGACTCAACGCGCTGAAGAACAAGGTCGCCTTCCTCAAAGCTTCGGGCATGAACCTTGCGGCTATGGTAGCGGCGCAAGGCTTGCTGGTAGCGTGCCGCTCTCACAGCAGCCCGAAGACGATCTTCCTCAAGGAGCGTCGCATCATCTTGTCAGAATGGCTCTTGCTCAAGCTCATCATAAGCAAGCACTCAAGGTGACCCGTATATGAGTTCTGTGGGGAGAACTGCTTCTGCCCTGTATACTAGGGCAAAAGATGTCTGGCCGGTGGCTCAATTTGGCGTCGTCCTGATCGACCAAAGAACCGCTGACAACTCGTCAATCCAGTGCCTTCCACTCTTGTGCAGCTTGTCAAAGGTCTTCGTTCTCAGGCCTCGCAACACTTCAGCATTTGCCCTCTCCGCTTGGCCGCGCGTTGCTCCGTGGATGTGCCACAGAAGAAAAATAGACCTTGCTGCCGAGGTCTTGGATGTACTGCATGAAGGTGTGGCTTGTGAACTGCGTGCCGTTGTTGGTGATGACTCTGTTTGGCACACCAGAACGGCATACTAGTCCTTTGAAGAACTTGACGGCTGACTGAGCAGTCACCTTCCTCACTACTTCCACTTCCGGCCACTTTGTGAACTTGTCGATTGCAACGTAGAAGTACTCAAAGCCCCCGACAGCGCGGGGGAAAGGGCCGAGTATATCGAGCCCCCAGACCAAGAATGGCCAGGAGAGAGGGATTGTTTGAAGGGCTTGAGCTGGTTGATGAAGCTTCTTTGAATGGAACTGGCATGCTTCGCACTTGGTTACTAGTGCCGTCGCATCCTGGAGGGCGGTGGGCCAGAAGAAACCTTGCCGGAACGCCTTCCCGGCAAGGGCCCTTGACCCTATGTGGGAGCCACATATGCCTCCATGTATCTCCGCCAATAGCTCTAGTCCTTCCTCCCGGGGGATGCATTTGAGTTTCACACCGTTCGGCCTCCTCCGGTACAGGACGTCATCGACGAACTGGTACAGGGCGGACCGACGGGCTACTTTCTCTGCTTCTTCCTGCTCCTCAGGAAGCTCCCCTGTTTGTAGGAATTGGACAGTATGTTGCACCCATGTTGGAGCCTGCGGCTCGATGGCAAGGACCAAAGGCATTTCTTCCGCCATGGGAGTGGTTGTCCCTACGGCCAGGGCTTGACGCCTTGTCGGAGCTAGTTGCTCTTGGGCAGGCTTAGCGTCCGCGGCAGCACCCTTGTCGGTAGCCACAGGGGGCTCGGTAGGAAAATACTTGCCGGGACCTGATTTAGTTTGCTTGTTCTGCCCCACTAATGGTTCGACGGATGGTTGAGTTAGCCGGAGCAAAAAGGTACCTGGTTCCATAGGTAGCTTGAATGCGGCACGCTTTGACAGGTAATCGACAATGTCTTTCTCCGCTCGGGGGACGTGCTCCGCCTGGATACTGTCAAAGCACACCTCCAGCTTCCTCACCTCATCTACGTAAGCTTCCATGAACGGGCTTTGATAATCCTTGTTGACCTGCCTGACAACGAGCTGCGAGTCACCCCTGATGATGAGCTTCTTAACCACGAGGTCTGCCGCGATCCTGAGACCGTCAAGCATTCCGTCATACTCAGCAGTGTTGTTGGTGGACATCTCCCAGGGGAAGTGCATCTGGATCACATACTTGAGGTGTTCTCTGGTGGGTGCAACGAGCAGCACACCAGCACCGGCGCCTTGCAGTGAGAAAGCCCCATCAAAGTACTTGATCCAGTCATGGTCTGCTTCCTTGCCGGGGGAGAGTGGTCTCCTGGATTTCTTCGTTAGGCGTCGAGGTCCATTCTGCGATGAACTCCGCCAAGACTCTGCTCTGAATTGTCGAGGTACTTTCAAACTTCAAACCGAGACTTGACAGCTCCAAGGCCCATTCCACAATCCTTCCGGTTGCGTCTGGGTTATGCAGTATCCGTTGCAACGGGAGGCGGTGACGAAGTGATCTCGTGGGCTTGGAAGTAGTGACGCAGCTTCCTCGAGGCCATAAGGACACTACTAGGAAAAGGGCTATAGATGAAATTGACACTAATGGCGCACCAGAGAAGTGGTGCGCCACTACTATATACTAATGGCGCACCATGTGCCGATGCGCCATTAGTGTGGAAGACACTAATGGCGCACCAGACACAAGGTGCGCCACTAGTAACAATTTTTTTTCATTTTTCCAAACATACTAATGGCGCATCCAGGCAAAGTGCGCCATTACTAGTTCTAAATAGTAATGGCGCACCTTCCATAGGGTGCACCACTACTGTATTTTTTTTCTTTTTTTTGCAAAAATACTAATGGCGCACCGTGGCACAGTGCGCCATTACTAGTTTAAACTAGTAATGGCGCACTATGCCAGGGTGCGCCATTAGTATATATATATATATATATATATATATATATATATATATCTATTTTATTATTTTTTTTGCAAAACTACTAATGGCGCATGGCCAACAGGTGCGCCATTAGTATGTTGGGTTACTAATGGCGCATGGCTGGGTGGTGCGCCATTAGTAACCTGGGACGAGCTAGATATTTTGGACAGCCACACCTAAACACTCACTTTCCCCACTTCATTCCCTCCACCTCCTTCTCCATGCTTGTCGGCTTCCTCCTCCTCCTCACCTCATTTGCACCATAGATTCATCAAAATTAAGTGGTGAAATTACCTTTTTGATAGGTAAGTAAGGGGAAAGCTATCTTCATGTTGTAGATCTACTCTTTTTCTCCCTAGCTCGCTCCAACAACGTGCACATGCACTTTTTGTGGCCTAGCTAGATCTATGTATGTTTGTGGTGTTGCATATGTTTGTGGTGTTGCATATATGTTTGTGTTTGCAGGTACCGGTATTTGAAATGCGATAGTTGCCAATATTTTGCCGGAATGTTGATTCATTTCTGTTTCGGCGAGAATTTTGGCACTATGCATTCTTTTTGGTCCTATTTTTAGGGAAAGTCATGCCAAATTTTTTTCTTGGTTCTAAAATATCGTTTCGCTCTACCCCGCAGGCGACCATGGTCCGCACGATGACCGAAGGCATCGTGAATAGGTTTTTGAGCTCCGCGAACACCGAGATGCTTCAAAAGAACGAGATGAAGATAAGATGTCCGTGTCGAAGATGCAAGCTGAAGAGCCTTATTGCGGACCCGGATTCCGGGTAGGTGCGGGACCACCTACTCTTGTGTGGTTTCATGGATGGCTATCGGTGGCAAGGTGATGAAGATGACTATGAAGTCGTCCATGGGGGCCGGGCAAGAAATGAGGAAGGGCATCAAGACAACCACCGCGGCTCGGGCGGGCGAGAAGACGAAGAATCTCCAGGACATGATCACGACGGTGATGCTGTACACAGTCATCATTTAGAAGATGCCGGACATGATGATGAGGAAGATGCCGGAGCAGACGAAGGGCATGATCATGAAGATGAAGATGCCGGCGGAGCAGACGACGATGGACCATCGATGGGCTGGGTGCAGGACCCTCATATTCAAGAGCTGCTTCTCAAGCAAACGGATAACGCAGGAGCTGCCGCCCAAGAGAAAGCCAAGCTGGATCAACTGGAGATAGACGCGGTTACTCCACTGTATGAAGGATGCAGGCGCGAGGATACCCGCCTGAAAGTAACGCTCATGGCTCTGGAGATGAAGGTAAAACACAAATTGACCGACGCATGCTTCGACGAGAACATGTCATTCTGGCACGAACGTCTTCCCAAGGGGAACAAGTTCCCTACCAGTTTCGAGGAGGCGAAGAAAATCATGTGTCCTCTAGATTTACCGCACGTGAAATACCATGTGTGCATGAACAATTGCATCATTTATCGGGACGAGCACGCGGAGTCTACCATATGTCCGGTACAAGAAGAGGAAGAAAGCTCCTCGAAAAGTGGCGTGGTACTTTCCGATCACTCCTCATCTGCAGCGGTATTTCGCGGACCCTAAGGTAGCAAAGCTCATGTGTTGGCACGCGGATAGGGAGGAGAAGAAGCGAGAAGATGACGCAAATGATCCGGAGATAAATAAAAAAGACAAGATGCTGAGTCACCCTAAGGATGGGAGCCAGTGGCAAGCGTTGAACTTTGAACACCCAGAATTTGGGAAGGATCCAAGGAACATCGTGCTGGGCACGAGCACCGATGGAGTCAATCCGTTTGCTAGCCAGAGAAGCACACATAGCACCTGACCTGTGTTTGTGTGGATGTACAACCTTCCCCCTGGTTGTGCATGAAGAGGAAGTACATTCACATGAGTATGCTAATTGAAGGGCCGAAACAACCAGGGAACGACATCAATCTGTATCTGGGGCTGCTGAAACAGGAGCTAGACACGTTGTGGAAAACGCCAGCTAATACGTGGGACACCGCAGAGAAAGAATATTTCCTTGTGAGAGCCGCACTGCTCACGACGGTGCACGACTATCTCGGTTACGGATATCTCGCAGGGCAGGTGGTCCATGGATTTTCTGGATGCGTCAGGTGCATGGATGACACAATGTCTCGCCAGCTAGATAGAGATCCCGGGTCTTTGAAAACCGTGTTCATGGGACATCGAAGGTGGCTTCGCGACGATGACCCGTGGAGGAAACGCAAGGATCTGTTCGATGGTGAAATCGAGCCCCGAAGACGCCCGCGTACGAGGAGCGGCGAGGAAATAGATGAGTTGTTGAAAAATTGGAAAGATTGCCCACTGCCGGGAAAGAAGCAAAAGGCGCCAGAGCTGGGAAAGAAGCGAAAGGCGCCAGAGCCGCTGCTGAAGGTATGGAAAACAAGGTCTGTTTTCTGGGACTTGCCATACTGGAAGATCCACCATGTGCCTCACAGCCTTGATGCCATGCATATCACGAAGAACGTGTGCGAGAGTCTGCTTGGTACCCTGCTCAACATGCCAGAGAGGACCAAAGATGGGCCGAAAGCAAGGGCAGACTTGAAATCAATGGGCATCAGGCAGGAGCTTCACGCTAATGATGTTGATGATGATGATGATGAGGCGAAGCAGGACACAGAAAGTCATCGCAAAGGCAAAAAGGCCAAGAAGACCAGAAATGACTACCCTCCCGCATGCTTCACTCTAAGTCAGGAGGAGATCGAGCAGTTCTTCACCTACCTCGTAGGAGTAAAACTTCCTTACGGTTACGCGCGGAAGATAAGCAGATACCTAGACCCAGCGGAGCAGAAGTTCAGCGGGATGAAGTCTCATGACTGTCACGTGCTGATGACGCAGATACTTCCAGTTGCAATCTGTGGGATCATGGACGCGCACGTCTGTGAAACGCTATTTGGCCTATGCAACTTTTTCGACGTCATCTCTCGGAAGTCGGTTGGCGTGAGGCAACTCAGAAGGCTACAGGAAGAGATCGTGGTGATACTATGCGAGCTTGAGATGTACTTCTCGCCCGCATTTTTCGACATTATGGTGCATCTGCTGGTCCATATCGTGGAGGATATCATCCAACTCGGGCCGACGTTCCTGCACAGCATGATGCCGTTCGAAAGGATGAATGGTGTCATCAAAGGATATGTTCGCAACATGTCACGTCGAGAGGGAAGCATAGCCAGTGGCTTTCTGACCGAAGAGTGCATCTCCTACTGCACGAATTATCTAACCATCGAGAACCCCATTGGTCTGCCCGTCAACAGGCACCTCGGCAGGCTCGCTGGATGGGGTCACCGTGAGGGTCGCCACGAAATGCATGTCGACTTCGAGGGTCGACTCGCCGACTTTGAAAGAGCAAACCTAGTCGCGCTACAACACATAGACGTGGTCGATCCTTGCGTGGTAGAGCACAAAACCTTTATTGAGAAGACGTACAATGACCGAGGCCAACAGAGGACGGACGGAGATATAATCAAAGAGCACAACTCATGTTTCACACGTTGGTTCAAGCAGAAGCTTCTGTCGTTCCCTTTACATGAGGATTCGTTCGCGGAAGAACAACTCATATTCGCCTTGTCACAGGGCGCCGAGCACAACCTGATGACCTATGAGGCGTACGATATCAACGGCTACACATTCTACACCGAGGACAAGGACATGAAGAGCGATGGTTATCAGAACTCCAGGGTAACGATGGAATCCTACACCGGTAACGACAAGGACAAATACTACGGAAGGATCGAGGAGATCCGGGAGCTGAGCTACGCTGGAGAGAAGATCCCGATGTTCCGTGTCAGATGGGCCAAGAGCGTCCTAAAAGAAGACCGGTATTTCACCACCATGGTTATACCCGAAGCCAAATCCAAGACCGCGGGCGCAAACGTCACCGTGAAAAATGAGCCATGGGTACTGGCTTCCCAAGTGGACCAATGCTTCTTCATTACCGACCCGTCAAATCCCAGTTGTGTTGTCGTGAGGAGAGGCAAAAGGAAGATCATTGGAATGGATGGAGTAGCCAATGAGCAAGACTTCGACAAGTACGGCGACCCGAAGATCGAACATGACGACGATGATGAAGTAGCAGCATCCACCACAAGAAGAAGCAGGACCACCCTACCTAAAGGACGTCCGTTCCACAGAAGAACTCCATTTGCGAAAAAGAAGGGCAAGAAGATTGTGAACAGATAGCTAGCTAAGATCGATTGTATTTAAATCGTAGTCTTCATTTCTCGGGCACTTTTGATATCATGAATATTTTTAAATTTCATGGGCACTTTTTGAATTCATGAATATTTTTTCAAATTTGATGATATTTTTTCATATTCAATATGAAAAAATATTGAATATTCATGAGGACACTCGATATCGATTCCCCTCCCTCTTGATAGCTATCCCCCTCGCCAGATCCCCCTCGCCGCCGAGCACCCCCCGCACCCTCCCCCCGCTCCACCGCCGCCGCCGACCCCCCGCACCCTCCCCCG
>NC_041380.1:134784292-134785123 GCF_002162155.2 Triticum dicoccoides
CCCACTTTTTGATGATATTTTTAAATAACAAGTTTGATGATATTTTTTCATACTCATAAATGTTTTACCAATTCACAAATGAGTGCAACTAAAAATCCAAAAAAAGACTAGTTGTGCTTGGTTATATGTTACTCCCAAAAGCATATAAAGTTTGTCAAATTTGGAGCTATGGATATTTAGTTATGATTTAAACAACTTTGGACATATTTAAACACAAATAAATATCAAACAACATTTTAAATGTTGTTAACATGGCAACAAATTGCATATTATTTTTCTACATGAAATTCTGAGCATCTAGCATATGTGACATGTTATATTTGGATGCATGCATAAAAAGATATGTGCAAACAAAAAATGCATAAAAACAAAAATTGCGGAGCCTGGGAATCGAACCCAGGACCTCCCAGTGTGTGTGCTGCATGCTGACCAGTCGGGCTAGTGTGTGTGTTCTGATGGGGATATGGTTAGGTGGAATATAACCTGAGTGCTTGAACTGTAATAAAAAAATTACTAATGGCGCACCGGGGGGAGGTGCGCCATTGCTGTCGTCGTACTTATGGCGCACTAGGGGGAGGTGCGCCATTGCTAACCCTCCCCCCACTCCACCTATTTCCCTCTGGCCTCTCTCCCTCCCTCGCCAGATCCCCCACTCGACCTAACCCGCCCCAACCGTACGCCGTCACCCCGCCTTGCTCCGCCCCCTCCGTCTGCCGCACGCCGTCGGCGACGCCGCCGCCTCTCCTTCCCTGCCTTCTTCTCCACCCCGCTGCCCCGGCCCCCGCCGCCCCCGCGCCCACACTACTGCAGCTCCCCGCGCTGCCGCCCCCG
>NC_041380.1:134785378-134818430 GCF_002162155.2 Triticum dicoccoides
TGCCCCCGCGCCCCGAGCCGGATGAGGAGGACGAGTAGGAGGAGGAGACGGAGGCGGCCGACACGGAGCAGGAGGCGGCCGACGCGGAGCAGGAGGCGGCCGACGCGGAGCAAGAGGCCGCGGAGGACGCGCTGCTGGACCGCGCGCAGGCCCTCATCTCCCGCGTCGTCGAGTAGGAGGCCAACCCCAACCCGCGCCTCATCCACACCCTCGCCACCATCCGCGTCGTCGAGCTGGAGGACAGGTAGTCCGCCCATCCCCTCCCTCTCCCCCTTCCGCCCAAATGCTCAAATCAATTCCCACCCTGAACTATGAACTTGTGCTTGTGGTGTTAAGAGGATGTGGTGAATGTTATGATATATGCTTCAGCAATATACATAGGACTATTGTATTTAGCACATGCTTCCTTGATGAATTGCTATGGCACCAGCAAGCATTTAGCAAAAAATGTGGACAATCAAGGTTCCTCTTCAGATTAGGTTTTTTACTTTGTGTGGGAGTGAGGAATCTATTGACCGTACAAGCACAAGTTAATTGATCATCTTTCAAGTTTATCTTTCTACTAGTATTTGAGCTCTTTCCATCATCTACTGTCATGTGGAACTCCTTTTACAGTTAAAATAACCATGATTTACTGTGTCCAGTAGTTGGGTCTTTAAGTCTGTTTACAGCTCTAGTACATTTCTCTTACACTTACTGAGGACTTGTATTTCTGCTTTTTAGGTCGGCATAAATTTGGTAGTCTCTGAGTTTTGTTAATCCTATGATATGTCGCTCTGTCAGCCTTTGTAATTTGCACCTATATTATGTAACACTACTTGATGATGTTAAACTGTAACTCCCTTTCCTTAGAACTGTAATTACTGTAGCAACAAATCCATTTTCATCTATATGTATAGCACACACAAGGAAATGACTGTTCTGTGTTTTTTGTGTTTGTTTTTTACAGTCCTCTAGTAACTGAGCTACTGTTGTGTTGTTGTTCCTATATTGTAACGGTTTCAGCGCACACTACCATGACTTAATGTTTACAATAGCTGTTTTCTTTGTATCCAATAGTCAGCGTATATTTTTCTTCAGAGGTAACTGGTCAAATGTTCAGTGTGTATGTCTGAACTTGAATGTTGCAATGTTGTTTTCTTCAGACGCTACTGTCAAAAACTTACAAAGATGATGATCATCTTACTAGTTTGCTGGGTTTTTTCTCCGACCATTGTGTCGTGATGAATTTGCAGGTACCCCGAGAGGCCCTTGAGTTTGCCGGAATGTCGATTAAATTCCGTTCCGGCAAATTCGGGTACTCCACATGTCCTATTTTCAGCAAAGGTCATGCTGAAATTTTCCGTGAATTTTAGCATGACTTTGCTAAAAATAGGACATATGGGGTACTTGCGACTAATGCATGGACCGGGGTATCTTAGTACTTAGTTAAGTAGGATCAACTGCCCCGCCATTCTTGCTGCATTAAACCATAGGTGACAATAGAGCCAAGTGATTAGGCCCAACTTAGAATTCTCCTTAGCATCGATAAACCCTAGATGATAAACCCCACATAGGTGGCAATAGAGCCAAGTGATTAGGCCCAACCTAGGGTGCCTCGGCATTGATAAACCCTAAATGATGAAAACTTAACTTGGCTCCTATAGGGTGCCTCAGTGTCGATGAGAACCTAAATGATGTACGCTTAGGCTTTTAGGGTGCCTCGGCGTCGACAAACCCTAAATGATGAAAGCTTAGCTTTTAGGATGCCTCGGTGTCGACAAACCCTAAATGATGAGACCATGATCTTGTTCCTTGACAATAACCAACTTTTTGACCAAATTTTTTCCTATTTAGACCGAAACATGGCCCACAACGATGAGGCCGGTGGTTCGGGCGACAAGCAATTCTGGGAGATGTCCCGGGAGTTGGAGGAAGAACCTCACCTCTATGAGGACGCCTCGGAAGACACCGATCCTAACTACACAACCCCTAGTGGCGTCGGGGATGACACCACTGATGGTGCCGCCGAGGATGCCACCACTGATGATGGCGGCGCACGCACAGATGGCAGCCAACCGAAGAGGCAACGGAAGGACCGGCGCCCGAGCATGCTCGGCACAGTCAGGGAGGAATTTACTGACGTGAACTCTGACAGGCATCCGACGGCGCCCAAACAAGTAGTCAAGGGGTACTCGGTTCAGCTCGGGTGCATTCTCCGGAGCACCATCTCGATCAACACCGAGAACCTAAGGCATAAGGACCGAAGGAATTTGCGCAGCCTCCTCTTCACGAAGTTGCACGAAAGATACAAGTTCCCCGCTGAGTTTGCAAACACACGCCTCTCAGGGAATAAAGTGAACAGTGCCGCCCTCACGGGGATGAGCACGGCCCTGTCTACTTGGAGAAGCACGGTGAAGCCAATGATTGAAAAAGGTGATAGTTATGAGAAGATCAAGGCAAAATATCCTTTGATGAGCGAAGATGACTACAAGGAGTTCAAGATCAAGTGCGAGAGCCCTCCAACCTCTAAATCAAGTCAGTGGGGGAAAGAAATGTGGCAGTTGAACTTAGGGGTCCACCAACTCGGTCCCGGTGGTTACAGAGTGGTGAAGCCTATATGGGACAAGGAGGACGCGGAGCGTGCCGAGCAAGGCCTACCGCCCCGCTTCGAGAAATACAATGACAAGCAGACCAGGAACTTTCTCAGGGCCCGGTACAAGGAGGACCCAGTAACAAAGGAGGTTACCACGCATCCGAAGACCAGGGAGCTTGAGCTTGTTCTGGTAAGGAATACACCCCCGCGTAATTAGCTCCATATGGTTGCATTCTAATTAATCCCCAATATTTCTAAATGGTTCACGTTCCTTCCGCAGGACAAAGACAGCAGTAGCATGGGGTCGTCTCAGAGCTCCCCTTTCGACACCCCTTTGAATAGGGCGTTGAACGTAATGAAAAACAAGGATAAGATCGGTAAGCCGACGTCAGCTGGTCGTGTGGCCGGCAAAGGCTTGTCCACAAAATGGTCGTCATACTATACCGCTGGTGGGCGAAAGGAGAAAAAGACCAGCTCGGAAAGCCATTCGCGCGAGGTTGAAGCACTCAAGGCACAAGTGGCGCACATTTCGGAGCTTGTCCAAGAGAAAGCGGAACAACAACTGGGAACGAAGCTCAACGCCATGGTGCCTACGTTGATTCATGGCCTGACGACGTGGATTGCGGGCGGCCAACTGGGGCCTCCCTCGGTTCCCAGCTTCACGGCCGGCAACTCGCACAACGCGTAGGCGGCGCCATTGGTGTCTCCGGTGCCGGCACGGGCATTGGAGCTTAATGCACCCGGGTGTACACCGGCCGGCACCTCGCCAGCAAGCGGCCCCTCCGTCAGTTGCACGCCCGCCGTTGGCGGTGCCTCGACATTAGCCGAGCTCGACGACATCACGGTAACTAAGCCTCTCGGCCAATGACTTCATCTCCTTGCCTTTGACTGGGCATCCCTGACGCCCTACATGTTTTCGCTGGGCGCCGCCGACGTTCCTTGCACTCTCCTGCACTTTGTGGGCGGCGAGTTGGTCGATGTCGCCAAGGGCAGAATTGTTCAACCGGGCAACCCCGTGTTCCACGGTAATCTGATGCCACCCAGTGTATAGGGTTGAAGTGGTTCGGGTGCTGCCAGGCTGCGACGAGCTGTTACCTCTGATTCAACCTGCTGGGGCCGATGAAGAAGATGAGATGACCCTTAGCGCCTGCGTAAGCTGGCCCCTGCTTTGGCTGAAGAGCCAGATTCGTTTGGGGCGGGGGACACCACCCAACAGACAAGACCGCCAGTCGTGCCGGCGCCAAGCCATGGCAAGAACGCCGCAACGCTACCGGACCTGCCGGACATCCCTATGGCACAGGATCCGGACATGCATATGGCACAGGATCCAGACGACGACGACAACGACCATGGTACATTTACCAACATCGATAAGGACTTTGCTGAACATTGGTACGGTGACGAGTTATGCGGGCCTCCTTCTCAAGAACCCAACCAAGACGACCGCGATCTAGCTGGTACGGCGGAGAAACCCAGTTGCAACAGGCATCGTCTAGCGTTCAGTTCTCAGGAGACTCCTCCAGCTGCCGCCTTCACCGAGCCTCAGATAGCTGAGGTGTGAAATATTATCAGCCCCAACACGCTCAAGAAGGCGGTCTATGAGCAGAACTCGGTCCCATCACAGTAGATCAAGAAGAAGGGCCGGAAATGAAAGACTAAAAAGGGCGCCGGTGCGAGCCAGCCGGCACCGAGTACGATCCGTGCTCAGGAACGGGCCACCTTCACCTAAGGATATCTCGAGGAGGGTGCATGTGGCGGGTAGGGCGATGCTACCGACAAATATGCTCAATGCTGCAACCGGTGCTATGCGGAGTTTGCACGACAGTGTTATTTCTTTGGAGAAGCGGCGACTCAGAGAGAATGATGTGGCATACCCGGTTTTCCTGGCCAAGTTGCCAGAGGGCAAGGGCTTTGTGGATGGCTCCATCGGGGGTACCATCGTCCTGCGGTTTGATGACATCTTTGCTATGTTTAACCTTCATCCGCTGCACTACACCTTCGTTCGGCTGTTTTCGCTGAGTATGGAGATGCGGATCATTAGAGACAAGACCCCGGACATCGTGATAGTCGACCCCTTCTACATGTGTGCCAAGCTCTTGGGCAGCGCTGGGGACCGCCAAGTCGCGAGTTTACACCTCGAAGGCGTCATTCTGGCAAACCCAGATAAGGATAACTTCCTCGTGGCTTACTTTCCCGAGTAAGACATCCCTTAACCGCCCTGTAACAAATGATTTCTTAGATTTCGATCTTTCTTTTTTTCTAACATTTCGTGTTCTGTGCAGTGACACACATTGCACACTCATCCTCTTAAGCCTGAAATATTCCATGGCCACGTATTTCGACCCGAACTGTGACTCCAAGATGGACTACACAAATATCAAGAAAGTTCTTGATGATGTTCTCCCCGCCTACGCCAAATCTGGGGGCACCTTCACCAGGCCAGTTCGTAGGTATGGCAGGCATGTGTTCTCCCACAATACTAAGTTCTGCTGCGTCAAGCAGACGCCTGGCGGTCAGAAGGAGGCCTTCTACGCCCTCCATCACATGCGGGCGTCGTACGGGACCATCATCACCTTCTGCTACCATATAATCTCAAAGATTGGGCCGCGAGCTTGTCGGCAATCCAGGACGCAGACATCAGCTAAGAATTCTTTCGCATCTAGTAGGAGTTTGCGGACATCATCCATCAAGATGTCCTTCATACCTCGGCGCAGTTCTACCTTAGATATCAACCGTCCAACAGTGAGATAGATGGAACGCTACAAATGCAGGCTGACAACGCCCGCGATTACATGACCATCACGACAGACGACGGCTTCATCCACGCTCCAGTCCCATGAGTTGAGTCGAAAGTAGTGATGCTATGTGTAGTTCTGAAACATTGATTGGGTCATGTTGTAATTAAACTTTAATGAATTGTATGTCTCTTTGGTTTGGACAGTCGTTCAACTTAGATGTAATCGATGCTATTTATTAGTAGGACCATGAATCGTGCTATTAATGTCTTGCTTTTCTCTTCCAATCCTTTTGTTGCATACTTATATATTGCTTATGTATTGTCTGTTGTTTGGCTTGTGCATAGAGATTCTGTCGTATGCCGTGTACAAGGGTAAGGTTCCCGGAGTCTACGACGACTTGGAGGAGTGTCGGAGACAGGTTCACCATTTCAGCGGTAACAATTACAAAGGGTACACCACTAGGGCGGAGGCGGAATATAGATACGCCCGCTATCTAGCGGGAGAGAGGAGGGAGTGTTGGAGGAACCGGACGAAGACCAGTTTCATTGCGATGATGCTCATCGTGATGACCGCAGCTCTCTTCTATGTGATGGTAGTTTAGATGATCGATATCGACTTGTAATGTGAAGACAAACTCGATACTCGCGGTCTCGAGACTTGTAATGTTCTATCTTTGTTCGGTCTTTTGAATTCGGAGACTAATGTGATGAATTGTATTCGGAGACTAATCTTCTATTGTATTCGATGAATCTGCTATTGCTGTGTGGTGCTGTCTATATTCTGTCCAATAATATATTTTGTAACCTGTGCAAAAATCAAAAAAGTAAAAAAAATAAAACCTAATATTCATACTAATGGCGCATGACTTCAAATTGCGCCATTAGTATGCCAAACGATACTAATGGCGCATCCCTACATAGTGCGCCATAAGTATGCCAAAGGATACTAATGGCGCATCACCCCACAGTGCGCCATTAGTATGCCAAAGCACATGGGTAAATATGGCCCCCTGGGAGGCTTACTAATGGCGCATGTTGGTCTATACTAATGGCGCACGGCATGGTGCGCCATTAGTATACCAGATACTAATGGCGCACCAGTGGTGCGCCATTAGTATATAATACTAGTGGTGTGGTACTAGTGGCGCACCAGTAGTGCGCCATTAATAGGCAAAACTGGTGCACCACTAGTAGGCCTTTTGCTAGTAGTGGGAGGTCGAAGAGGAATTATTGCACGCCAGAATACCTCGACCTAGCCCCCTACAAGAGGGAGCTGACAAAGTAAACTGGGTGCTACATCATTTTCTTCTTTGGCACCACCTCACTTGACTGCGCGGGCACTGCCATGGTGGCACCAGACTCTGTTGGAGGCTGCGCCTTGTCGGCGCCAGGCCCTGCAGGGGAATCTTTGGATTGCCATCTGCTGGCTCTGCCGCCGTCGCTGCCTCCTCGTCGACCTCCCTCTGTGCCACCAGTGTGGCGCTGACCACTTGATTCACCGCCGCCAGATATAGCAGCAACGGCTCTTGTGGTTTGGGCGCAACCAGTATTGGCGTGGATGAAAGGTATTTCTTCAGATCCTGTAGTGCTGCCTCGGCTTCTGGGGTCCACTCTATTGGGCATGCCTTCTTCAAGATTTTGAAGAAGGGAAGGGCGCGCTTGGCAGACTTGGAGATGAATCGGCTCATGGCGGCAATGCAGCGGGTGAGCCGACGCACATCCTTGATCAGCTTGGGCGCCTCGATCTGCTCAATAGCCTTGATCTTGTCTGGGTTTGCCTCGATCCCGCGTTGTGACACAAAGAACTCGAGAAGCTTGCCGGACGGAATGCCGAAGACACACTTCTCAGGGTTCAGCTTGAGGTTGATCTTGCGCAGGTAGGCAAATGTCTCTTCCAGATCTTGCACAAGAGTTGGCCCATCCTTGGTTTTGACTACTATGTCATCCATGCAGGCCTCCATTTTTCTATGGAGCTAAGGTTCAGAACCAATTTGGACTGCTCTTGCGAACATTGAGCCAGCACTCTTCTACCCGAAAGGCATCCGTATAAAGCAATACGTACCACATGGGGTGATGAATGTTGTCTTCTCTTCATCTTCTCTCATCATGAAGATCTGGTGGTAGCCTGAGTAGGCGTCGAGGAATGATAACAGATCACACCCGGCCGTGGAGTCAACAATCTGGTCGATGCATGGCAACGGGAAGGGGTCCTTAGGGCAAGCCTTGTTGATATCTGTGTAATCAATACACAATATCCACTTGCCATTGGTCTTGCGCACCACTACCGGATTGGCCAACCACGTCGGGTGCAGCACTCCTCTCACCAAACCTGCCACTTCCAACTTCCTGATCTCCTCTGTGATGAACTCCTGCCTCTCCAGAGCCTGGTTTCTGACCTTCTTCTTGACGGGCCGCGCATGGGGGCACACAGCTATGTGGTGCTCAATCACCTCCCTGGGAACACCGGGGATGTCGGATGCTTGCCATGCAAACACGTCGACGTTCTCCCGCAGGAAAGTGACGAGCGCGCCTTCCTACTGTCAAGGGTGGAGCCTATGGTGAAGGCCCCTCCCGTGCCATCCTCCCTGACGGACACCTTCTTGGTCTGCGGCGGCTCGGCCCTGGATCTCTTGCTCTTGTCGGTGGAGCTCTCTGGCACGTCCTCGATGGTAGCACAACACTCCGAGGAGGTAACAGGAGGTGGGGGACACGATGTTTACCCAGGTTCGAGCCCTCTCTATGGAGGTAATACCCTACTTCCTGCTTGATTGATCTTGATGAATATGAGTATATTACAAGAGTTGATCTACCACGAGATCGTAATGGCTAAAACCCTAGAAGTATAGCCTGTATGATTATGATTGTTGCCTCTATGGTCTAAGCCCTCCGGTTTATATAGACACCGAAGGGGACTAGGGTTGTACAAAGTCGGTTACAGAGAAACAAATCTTCATATCCGAACACCAAGCTTGCCATCCACGCCAAGGAGAGTCCCATCCAGACATGGGAGAGAGTCTTCGGTCTTGTATTTTCATAGCCCATCAATCTGTCTCACGTTCCATAGTCTGGATGCCCGAGGACCCCTTAATCCAAGACTCCCTCACGCAGCACAGAAATATGTTTCTATGGCACATACGTCAGTTGAAGAGAAAGCTAATGATGATGATCATGAAGCTTTAGATCAAGCTACTATCTAACCTCATAGGACGACAAGGGTGCGTACAACTTCTAAGTGGTAACCCTGTCTTAAAGGTCGTGTTGTTGGACAATGGTGAACCTACAAGCTATTGAGAAGCGATGGTGGGCTTGGATTCCAATAAATGGCTAAGAGCCATGAAATCCGAGATAAGATCCATGTATGAGAACAAAATATGGACTTTGGTGGACTTGCCCGAAGATCGGCAAGCCATTGAGAATAAATGGATTTTCCGACAAGTTCAAGGAGTTGACTGTGAGGAGACTCTCTCAATCATAGCGATGCTAAAGTCTGTTAGAATTTTGTTAGCAGTTGCTGCATTTTCATTTACGAAATCTGGTAGATGGATGTCAAGACAAATGTTTCCTTGACGGTTTCCGTGAGGAAAGGTTGTATGTGGTACAACCAGGCTGTATGTGATACAACCAGAAGGTTTCGTCGATCCTAAGAATGCTAAAAGGTATGCAAGCTCATCGTGATGACCGCAGCTCTCTTCTATGTGATGGTAGTTTAGATGATCGATATCGACTTGTAATGTGAAGACAAACTCGATACTCGCGGTCTCGAGACTTGTAATGTTCTATCTTTGTTCGGTCTTTTGAATTCGGAGACTAATATGATGAATTGTATTCAGAGACTAATCTTCTATTGTATTCGATGAATCTGCTGTTGCTGTGTGGTGCTGTCTATATTCTGTCCAATAATATATTTTGTAACCTATGCAAAAATCAAAAAAGTAAAAAAAAACCTAATATTCATACTAATGGCGCATCACTTCAAATTGCGCCATTAGTATGCCAAATGATACTAATGGCGCATCACTACACAGTGCGCCATAAGTATGCCAAAGGATACTAATGGCGCATCACCCCACAGTGCGCCATTAGTATGCCAAAGCACATGGGTAAATATGGCCCCCTGGGAGGCTTACTAATGGCGCATGTTGGTCTATACTAATGGCGCACGGCATGGTGCGCCATTAGTATACCAGATACTAATGGCGCACCAGTGGTGCGCCATTAGTATATAATACTAGTGGTGTGGTACTAGTGGTGCACCAGTAGTAGGCAAAACTAGTGCGCCACTAGTAGGCCTTTTCCTAGTAGTGGGAGGCCGAAGAGCAATTATTGCATGGCGGAATACCTCGACCTAGCCCCCTGCAAGAGGGAGCTGACAAAGTAAACTGGGTGCTGTATCGTTTTCTTCTTTGGCACCACCTCACTTGACTGCACGGGCACTGCCATGGTGGCACCAGACTCTGCCGGAGGCTGCGCCTTGTCGGCGCCAGGCCCTGCCGGGGGAATCTTTGGATTGTCATCCGCTGGCTCTGCCGCCGTCGCTGCCTCCTCATCGACCTCCCTCTGTGCCACCAGTGCGGCGCTGACCACATGATTCATCGCCGCCAGATATAGCCGCAACGGCTCTTGTGGTTTGGGCGCAACCAGTATTGGTGTGGAGGAAAGGTATTTCTTCAGATCCTGTAGTGCTGCCTCGGCTTCTGGGGTCCACTCTATTGGGCATGCCTTCTTCAAGATTTTGAAGAAGGGAAGGGCGCGCTCGGTGGACTTGGAGATGAATCGGCTCATGGCAGCAACGCAACGGGTGAGCCGACGCACATCCTTGATCCGCTTGGGCGCCTCGATCTGCTCAATAGCCTTGATCTTGTCTGGGTTTGCCTCGATCCCGCGTTGTGACACAAAGAACCCAAGAAGCTTGCTGGAGGGAATGCCGAAGACACACTTCTCAGGGTTCAGCTTGAGGTTGATCTTGCGCAGGTAGGCAAATGTCTCTTCCAGATCTTGCACAAGAGTTGGCCCATCCTTGGTTTTGACTACTATGTCATCCATGCAGGCCTCCATTTTTCTATGGAGCTAAGGTTCAGAACCAATTTGGACTGCTCTTGCGAACATTGAGCCAGCACTCTTCTACCCGAAAGGCATCCGTATAAAGCAATACGTACCACATGGGGTGATGAATGTTGTCTTCTCTTCATCTTCTCTCGTCATGAAGATCTGGTGGTAGCCTGAGTAGGCGTCGAGGAATGATAACAGATCACACCCGGCCGTGGAGTCAACAATCTGGTCGATGCATGGCAACGGGAAGGGGTCCTTAGGGCAAGCCTTGTTGATATCTGTGTAATCAATACACAATATCCACTTCCCATTTGTTTTGCGCACCACTACCGGATTGGCCAACCACGTCGGGTGCAGCACTCCTCTCACCAAACCTGCCACTTCCAACTTCCTGATCTCCTCTGTGATGAACTCCTGCCTCTCCAGAGCATGGTTTCTGACCTTCTTCTTGACGGGCTGCGCATGGGGGCACACAACTAGGTGGTGCTCAATCACCTCCCTGGGAACACCGGGGATGTCGGATGCTTGCCATGCAAACACGTCGACGTTCTCCCGCAGGAAAGTGACGAGCGCGCCTTCCTACTGTCAAGGGCGGAGCCTATGGTGAAGGCCCCTCCCGTGCCATCCTCCCTGACGGACACCTTCTTGGTCTGCGGCGGCTCGGCCCTGGATCTCTTGCTCTTGTCGGTGGAGCTCTCTGGCACGTCCTCCATGGTAGCACAACACTCCGAGGAGGTGCGCTTGCCGGAGTGGTGCGAGAGGTCTTGCCGGGCTTCTTCTTTCCTCTCGGGGCTTCAGCAGCAGGAGCAGGTGCCTTGGCGGCAGCCGCTGCAACTGCTTCCCGGTAGAGCTGGTCAGCGCAGATCAGGGCGTCCTTCTTGTCGGAGGGGACGGAGATGATGGTCAACGGCCTGGGCATCTTCAGCATGTTGTAGGCGTAGTGTGACGCCGCCATGAACTTGGCTAGTGCCGGGAAGCTGAGGATCCCGTTGTAGGGCAAGGGGATCTCGGCTACGTCGAAGACGATCCTCTCCGTCATGTAGTTCAACTCTCCTCCAAATGTCACAGGCAGTGTGACCTTTCCCTTCGGCGGGCTCCTCCCCTGATTGACCCCTTGAAACATGCCCATTTCCTCGAGGTCTCCATCAGGGATTTGCAACTTTTTGATCATGACAGGTGAGATCAGGTTCAGGCCGGCCCCGCCATCAACCAACATCTTGTTCACTCTGAGGTTACGTATCATTGGTGAGACCAACAATGGCAAACACCCGACCACGGTAGTGCGGTCAGGGTGGTCCTCCGCGTCAAAGATGAGGGGCGTGCTGGACCACTTCAGCGGCTTCTGAGCATTGAACGACGGCTATGCTGTTGTAATCTCACACGCCCACTACTTGAGCTGGCGGTGAGAGGTATGCAGCGAGGCACCGCCATCAACGCACATGGCCTCCGTAGCCTTCTGGAACCCTTAATCACCAGACTCATCGTCCTCGTCGTGATCGTTGTCTTCCTGTTTCTTGTTGCGGCCCCGGGCGGGCCTCTCTTGCTAGTTGTTCTTGCTGGGGCGGCCTCCTTGACCGCCACGCTTCTTGCCGGACCCCTCCGCACCATCCTGGTCCTTCTCCTTGTCCCGCCTCTCATACTCAGCCTTTTGCTTTTCAGCAAGCAGCTTGACTTGCCGGCAGTTCTGGAGGTCGTGGCCCTTGGTGCGGTGGATTTTGCAGTATTGCTTGCCGGAGCTCCCTGGCTTGTCGATAGCCGCCAAGGCTCGGCAGGCGGCGCACCGGCAATTTCCTTGTCGGGGGCGTCTACTTTGACCTTTTTGGCGGCACAGGTGTCGTCATACCCCTCAACGGCAAGCACGGTCTTGCCCTTGCGTTTCCTGTTGCGATGTCGGCCCTTCCTCGTCGGGGTAGCAACGTCTTCATCGGTAGAGCCGGTTTCCGCACCGGCATCTTTACCGGGGTACTTCCTTCCCTCTTCAGCCCGGGCGCACCTATCGGCCAGAACATAGAGCTCGGCCACGTCCTTAAGTTTGGTCATCGCCAGTTCTTCGCGCATCTTGCGATTGCGCATGTTCTGGTGGAACGCACTAATCACAGCAGCAGGATGAACGTCGGGGATGTTGTACTACACCCGGCTGAATCTCTGAATGTACTTTCCCAGGGTCTCCCCTTCCTTCTAGGGAATGATGTGTAGATCACTGGCCTGGCCATGAGCTTGGTGGCCTCCTGTGAAGGCGCCAACGAACTCATGGCACAGATCCGACCAAGAAGAAATGGAATCCACCGGCAAGTGCATCAACCAAGACATCACATTGGGCTTGAGCGCCAGCGGGAAATAGTTGGCAAGCACCTTATCGTCGCGAGCTCCAGCAGTCTGCATCGCGATGGTGTAGATGCTGAGGAACTCGGATGGATGGGTTTTGCTAGTGTACTTCTCGCCGACGTCGGGCTTGAACATGCGGTGGGACGGCCACTGGAACTGCCGCAGCTCACGGGTAAAGGCCGGGCATCCCACCTCGTAAGGTAGGCCGCCGGATCCCCCCGATGTCGGGTGGTCCATAGCAGATCCTGCCCGCTTGTCCGACTGGCGGCGTGTTTCGCGCTGACGCTCGACGGTGGTTCGAGCGTCTTCGTGAGCTCGTTCCCGAAGGACTTGTCGCTGGTCGCGGAGGGTCCGCGGGTCGGACGATGCTATGGAGATGTTATCACAAGCATCGTCACGACGGGCCAACGCCCGCGGCGGCTGGCGAGGAGGGGGAGAGTGCACCGTGGCCACAGCTCCCTTGGTCCTCCCAGTGCCAGCATGTGGTGGCTCGGTGGGGCGCCGACCCAAGGGCCCGGCTGGTCGCGGATCGTCTTTGTTGGCGACAGCGACGAGGCTCCGGATGGTGGCCCTCCACTCGTCAAGCTTCTCCATGGCAGGAGGGAAGTCGGGGAGCAGCTGCGCGCGGGCCATAGCTTCCGCTGGAGTGGGCGGCGGCGACAGTTGCGTGGATCGCGGTGCGCTTCGACTTCTAACTACGTTAGAAGGAGCTCCGTCACGACCCAGCGACTGCGCGCCATTTTTGCCAGCGCTTCGGCAAGTGTGCTGAACCCCTTCATCTTACTGATGACGCACATGGCTCTTCCCACGGCGGTGCCCAGGGTCACCAACATGGTGACGCTGTTCGGTGCCACACCATGTGAAGAACGCGCGTTGGTCGCTGGTGTATGCATCCTGGAGGTCAACGCGCCACCCGGAGTCGGCACAACCACGGTTGTCGGGGCGCAGGCTTGCAAGGAGAGCAGGGCTAGTAGACAGCACAAGGATCGTTTACCCAGGTTCGGGCCGCGAGGATGCGTAAAGTGATTCCAAAAGCCAATCAGCATGGAGTTTCTTCATGTGCTTTACACCAATATGACCTAAACAGCAGTGTCACAAATAAGTTGCACTATGATTATTAACTTTGCATCTTTTGGCATCAATATTATGAATATGTGTATCACTACTATCGAGATTCAACAAAAATAGACCACTCATCAAGGGTGCACGACCATAAAAGATATTACTCATATAAATAGAACAACCATTATTCACTGATTTAAATGAATGTCCGTCTCCATCAAACAAGATCCAAATATAATGGTCGCTGGCACCAAATAACAATTATTCATGTCTAAAACTAATCGCGAAGGTAGATCTAGAGGTAGCGTGCTGACGGCGATCACATCGACTTTGGAACCATTTCCCACGCGCATCGTCACCTCGTCCTTAGACAATCTTCGTTTAATCTGTAGCCCCTGTTTCGAGTTGCAAATATGAGGAACAAAACCAGTATCAAATACCCAGGCACTACTATGAGCATTACTAAGGTACACATCAATAACATGTATATCAAATATACCTTTCACTTTGCCATCCTTCTTATCCGCCAAATACTTGGGGCAGTTCCGCTTCAAGTGACCAGTCCCTTTGCAGTAGAAGCACTCAGTCTAAGGCTTAGGTCCAGACTTGGGTTTCTTCACTTGAGCAACAACTTGCTTGCCGTTCTTCTTGAAGTTCCCCTTATTCCCTTTACCTTTTTTCTTGAAACTAGTGGTCTTGTTAACCATCAATACTTGATGCTCCTTCTTGATTTCTACCTTCGCAACCTTTAGCATCGCGAAGAGCTCTTGAATTGTCTTATCCATCCTTTGCATATTATAGTTCGTCACAAAGCTTTTGTAGCTTGGTGGCAGTGATTGAAGAACTCTGTCAATGAAACTATCATCAGGAAGTTAACTGCCAGTTGAGTCAAGTGGTTGTGGTGCCCAGACATTCTGAGTATATGTTCACTAACAGAACTATTCTCCTCCATCTTGCAGCTATAGAACTTATTGGAGACTTCATATCCCTCAATTCGGGCATTTTCTTGAAATATTAACTTCAACTCCTGAAACATCTCATATGCTCCATAATGTTCAAAACGTCTTCGAAGTCCCGATTCTAAGTCGTAAATCATGGCACACTGAACTATCAAGTAGTCATCAGCTTTGCTCTGCCAGAATTTCATAACGTCCGGAGTAGCTCCTTGCCGGTGTCAAAACCGGCGGATCTCGGGTTGGGGGTCCTGAACTGTGCGTCTAAGGCGGATGGTAACAGGAGGCAGGGGACACGATGTTTTACCCAGGTTTGGGCCCTCTTGATGGAGGTAAAACCCTACGTCCTGCTTGATTATTCTTGATAATACGAGTAGTACAAGAGTTGATCTACCACGAGATCAGAGAGTCTAAACCCTAGAAGCTAGCCTATGGTATGATTGTATGTTGTCCTACGGACTAAAACCTCCGGTTTATATAGACACCGGAGGAGGCTAGGGTTACATAAGGTCGGTTACAATGGAGGAGATATCCATATATGTATTGCCTAGCTCGCCTTCCATGCCAAGTAGAGTCCCATCCGGACACGGGATGAAGTCTTCAATCTTGTATCTTCATAGTCCAACAGTCCGGCCAAAGGATATAGTCCGGCTGTCCAGAGACCCCCTAATCTAGGACTCCCTCAGTAGCCCCTGAACCAGTCTTCAATGACGATGAGTCCGGCGCGCAGTGTTGTCTTCGGCATTGCAAGGCGGGTTCATCCTTCGAATACACCACGGAAGAGTTTGAATACAAGGATAGTGTCCGACCCTGCAAAATAAGTTCCACATACCACCATAGAGAGAATAATATTTCCACAAATCTAATCTGCTGACACGTTTTGGCAACATGACATCACGCCATGGCCTGGTAATTATTTGAACTGTTTTTCTTTAACCAGCCCCGCACATAACGCGAGGCGGTTTCTTGACACGTCTTGTCAAAGCAGAGATCGTGTTCCCCTTATCACGGGATTCTCATCAATACAAATGTGGGTAACCCAACCGTGCCTGTTGGTATGACTCCTAGATCTTAGGTAAGTCTCGAACGGCCACGAGGAAGACACCTGATATTCATCCCCTTTATAAAGGGACAAGGCTTTTTCTTTTTTCCCTCCATGCTCAATCGAATCCTCCCCCGCCTCAATTTCTAACACCCAAAGCCCAGGTCAGGTGCTTCGGACCTTCAATCATGTCCGGATCCAGCCTTCAAGGCTGGTGGATGCCTTCCTCCGTCACGGAGGAGGACATCAAGAAGTTGAGGGAAGCCAGATACCTGACCGCCGAAATTTTGCATAGGTTGCCCGCCCGAGGGTAGGTCGTCCCTACTCCCAAACCCAACGAGAGCGTTGTGTTCGTCTCCCACTTCCTCCGAGGACTAGGCCTCACTCTGGATCCCATTGTTAGGGGTCTTATGTTCTATTACGGGCTGGATTTTCACGATCTGGCCCCAGATTCCCTTCTTCACATCTCGTCATTTATTGTCATTTTTGAGACCTTCCCCCGCATTAGCCCTCACTTCAGCCTGTGGCTCAAGACCTTTGATGTGAAGCCGAAGATGGTCGAGGGGTAGTACGCAGCGTGCGGAGGTGCTCTAATAAGCAAAATTGCTGACGCTCCATGGCCAAAGGGTTCCTTTGCAGAGGTGTCCGGATTGTGGCAACAGGAGTGGTTTTACGTCACAGCTCCCCAAAGTGCCAAGTGGGTAGCTGCCCCCACCTTTCGCTCGGGCCCTCCACCACAACAGATGTCATGGATCAGCAGGGGGCTGAGCTGGGGTCCAGCCAAGGACATGCCAATACTGCAGAGCTGTATCCGAGATCTCTTCGAGGGAGATTGCAGTCTGGTTATGGTAATGCAAGTTATGCTGGTTCGTCGAGTCCAGCCTTACAAACGTCGGCCCCTCCGCATGTGGGAATTCAACCCAGAAGGACCGCACACTATTCAGAATTTCCTCGGCATGACGCACAAGGAGATGTACAAATCGTTCTTCGGACCCCAAATAGAGTGTCCGGACACTACCGAGGACGTGGGCTTGAGCTGCAACCGCCCCGCTGCCCAAGTAAGTAATCCCATGGCCGAACACATTGTCCTTTTATTTATCATGACATCATTCTGAAGAATCGCTCTTTGACCAGGACTGGATAACAAAGGCAAAGATGATCCAGTGTTCGGCCCCCCTTCCTGAAGGCTTGGACAATCCGGTGCTGGAAAAGATGCTCGAGCCAGCACCTTGTCTGGTGCCCTCAAAGGAAGATGAAGGGGGGAATAAAGAGGGCGAAAGTGGGCCTCCATTGCTACCTATTCCAATCGAGGGAATGAGCGCCTCCGCGAGGGAGGATAACCAAGGGGAAGAATCTGACATTCTCTCTCCCCGGGGAAGGAAGAGGACTACCTCTGAAGATCCGCAAACCAAGGTTTCCAAACGGGAGAAGAAATCTCCGCCAGAGTGTCCTGCCTCAGAGGGTATTCTTGCCGCACAATGTTCGCATGGGGATCAGCCCTCTACCGAGCTGTAAGTAATCAAAAAGGACTTAATAGTGAAGATATCCTACCTTACTTCTGTGGAAAATAACCGAAGCATTTATCTTGCAGTTTGGATCTTAGCCCTTCTCAACAGGGCTCGTCTTCGGGGGATCTTCTTCCAGAGACGATGTAGAGCGAAACGCCTCCCCCTGCCACACCACCTCACGAGGCGGGCGACCCCAGATGTCGTCGCGGAGGGTTTCTCCTGATCCGGCAAGGTCAGAAGGTAATCCTACGGCCACCCGAAGTCCCCAGTATCCGGCTCTTGAAGAGAGCAATCAAAGGAGTCCGGCAATGTCTGGTATGCGGTCGGACGTACTGAGGGATCTGCTAGAGCGAGTGACTATCTCAGAAGGGCACCGTACGTTGATGGGTACGGTGATTGACTGGATTTTGTCCGCCGAAAGCGGGTTGCATGAAGGCTTTATGAGTCTACTGACGGGTTTTGAGGTACGTGAAATGATGTACATTTTTGACAGTATCGCACATTTTTAGGTGTGCCCTGTGTGGATAGTAGCCCCTCAGACTCTGGTTGTCGTCGAAAACAGCGGCAAACAGGGGATCATAGTCCTAGATAATAACCAGACCACCTGTATGCGCAGGTGTTTGAAGCTCCGGTGGCTAGCCGGACTGATGGGTTTGCCGAACTAAAGCGGCAACTGGATGCGGCAGATGCAGACATCATGCTTGTTAACAAGCGGCTTGACGAGGCACAGGGTAGGTGATTTTTCTGGTGAATGTGACATAGTAAGAGCAGCATGATGCCTGTATCTTTAATATGTTGTGACTGTAGATGGAGCTGCCACCATGGAGACCCTTCGGGTGGAGCTTGCCCGAGCCAAGGAGCAATCAAGGAGTAGTAATGCGGCTGCTTTAAAGGCGGCCGAAGAGTTAAGGGCCGAACAGGCCGCACATTTTGGGAGCAAAGAAAAAATTGGCAAGATGGCCGTGGAGTTAAAAGATGCTGCTGACCATTACCGACTTCTTGAAGAAGAAAACCGGGTGAAGGCAACGGACCTGGAGAAGGCCCCGGTGGCTGCCAAGGAAGCCCGCTCCAAAATTATAGCGACGAAGGAGGAGCTGAATCAAGCTGCGGATATCGTTTATGGGAAGCCCTTCTTGTTGCGAACTAAGTTCGGAGATCCGAAATATGCTCCTCTGGATCGGCTATGTAGTTCTGTGGATGAATACATGGATTGTTGGAAATATGCCCTAGAGGCAATAATAAAATGGTTATTATTGTATTTCCTTGTTCATGATAATTGTCTATTGTTCATGCTATAATTGTATTAACCGGAAACGTAATACATGTGTGAATACATAGACCACAACATGTCCCTAGTAAGCCTCTAGTTGACTAGCTCGTTGATCAATAGATGGTCATGGTTTCCTGACAATGGACATTGGATGTCATTGATAACGGGATCACATCATTAGGAGAATGATGTGATGGACAAGACCCAATCCTAAGCCTAGCACAAGATCGTATAGTTCGTCTGCTAAAGCTTTTTTAATGTCAAGTATCATTTCCTTAGACCATGAGATTGTGCAAGTCCCGGATACCATAGGAATGCTTTGGGTGTACCAAACGCCACAACGTAACTGGGTGGCTATAAAGGTGCACTACGGGTATCTCCGAAAGTGTCTGTTGGGTTGGCACGAATCAAGACTGGGATTTGTCACTCTGTGTAAACGGAGAGGTATCTCTAGGCCCACTCGGTAGGACATCATCATAATGTGCACAATGTGACCAAGGAGTTGATCACGGGATGATGTGTTACGGAACGAGTAAAGAGACTTGCCGGTAACGAGATTGAACAAGGTATCGGGATACCGACGATCGAATCTCAGGCAAGTACTATACCGGTAGACAAAGGGAATTGTATACGGCATTGACTGAATCCTTGACATCATGGTTCGTCCGATGAGATCATCGTGGAACATGTGGGAGCCAACATGGGTATCCAGATCCCGCTGTTGGTTATTGACCAGAGAGATGTCTCGATCATGTCTGCATTATTCCCGAGCCCGTAGGGTCTACACACTTAAGGTTCGATGACGCTAGGTGTAACGCCCTCGATGCGGCTATATCTCCCACGTGTCGAAGCACGACTTAGAGGCATAACCACATTGAAAGCAATGTTGCAAGTGAGGTAATCTTCACACAACCCATGTAATACATAAGGGAAAGAGATACATAGTTGGCTTACAATCGCCACTTCACACAATTACATGAATAAAGCATTACATCAACCAGATACAATCAGGGCCCGACTACGGAGCCAAAATAAAAGAAGACTACCCCAAATGCTACACAGATCCCCGATCGTCCCGACTGGGCTCCACTACTGATCAACTAGAACGAAACAACACAAAGGACAAGATCTTCATCGAGCTCCTCCTTGAGCTTGGTTGCGTCATCTGCACGGTTCAACGGCACCTGCAAGCTGGTTTTGGAAGTATCTGTGAGCCACGGGGACTCAGCAATCTCACACCCTCACGATCAAGACTATTTAAGCTTATGGGTAAGGTAAAGGTATGAGGTGGAGCTTCAGCAAGTGACTAGCATATATGGTGGCTAAACATACGCAAATGAGAGCGAGAAGAGAAGGCAAAGCACGATCATGAAACTATGATCAAGAAGTGATCCTAGAACAACCTACGTCAAACATTACTCCAACACCGTGTTCACTTCCCGGACTCTGCCGGAAAGAGACCATCACGGTAACACACGCGGTTGATGCATTTTAATTAAGGTCAACTTCAAGTTTTCTACAACCGAACATTAACAAATTCCCATCTGCCCATAACCGCGGGCATGGCTTTCGAAAGTTCAAATCCCTGCAGGGGTGTCCCAACTTAGCCCATAACAAGCTCTCATGGTCAACGAAGGATATTCCTTCTAGCGGGAAGACCCGATCAGACTCGAAATCCCGGTTACAAGACATTTCGACAAGGTAAAACTAAACCAGCAACACCGCCCGAATGTGCCGACAAATCCCGATAGGAGTTGCACATATCTCTCTCTCAGGGCACACTCAGATTGTCTTAGGTACGGGTACGCCAGCCCAGAGTTGCCCCTAGTGGCCACCGGCAGCTGACAGGTTGGACCAACACTCAGAGGAGCACTGGCCCGGGGGGTTAAAATAATGATGACACTTGAGTCTGCAGAACCCAAGGGAAATAAAAGGCTAGGAGGCAAATGGTAAACCCAATGGTGGGCATTGCTGGAAGAGTTTTATTCAAGGCGAACTGTCAAGGGGTTCCCATTATTACCCAACCGCGTAAGGAACGCAAAATCCGGGAACATAACACCGATATGACGGAAACTAGGGCGGCAAGAGTGGAACAAAACACCAGGCATAAGGCCGAGCCTTCCACCCTTTACCAAGTATATAGAAGCATTAATTAAATAAGATATATTGTGATATCCCAACAACTAAACATGTTCCAACAAGGAACAACATCTCCATGTTCCAACAAGGAACAAACTTCAATCTTCACATGCAACTAACAACGCTATAAGAGGGGCTGAGCAAAGCGGTAACATAGCCAAACAACGGTTTGCTAGGACAAGGTGGGTTATAGGCTTGGTTCAACAATATAGGAGGCATGATAAGCAAGTGGTAGGTATCGCAGCATAGGCATAGCAAAAGAGCGAGCAACTAGCAAGCAAAGATAGAAGTGATTTCGAGGGTATGGTCATCTTGCCTGAAAACCCGCAAGGAAGAAGAACGGGTCCATGAAGAAGACAAACGGACGTAGACAAACGGGTCCTCACCAACGCGACGTTACCGGAAACAACCCGAAGAAGCAACACCAGAAAATAAGCACACAACATAGTAAACAACCAACACATGAACATGGGATGATATGCGGGATGCGGCATGCGATGCATATGCATTATTTGACAAGGAATGATTGAACCTGGCCTCAACTTGGAAATCCAAGAGTGCAACTGGAAAGGTGAGGTGATTTCGGTTGAAATCGATATAAAGAACACCGGAATCGGATGCACGGTTTGGAAATGGCAAGCAAAACAAATATGGCACCGGTCTGCGATAAGCAGCAAGTAGCGATCTAAATGCATCAAGATAATTATGCTACAACACTCAAACATGGCAACAAAATACATGGCAGGGATCCACTCATAATGCTTGACAAAAGATAAACACTGAGCTACCACCAATTCCTCCATTAACAGGTTCAAACAAGCATGGCAAAAATGCAAACGGTAAACAGGTTTCAGACTTAGTGAAATTAACACAAGCCTAGAATTTCAGATCAGGTAGCACACTTTGGAGCATGAAAACTATATGCTACAGGAACTTAACATGGCACAGTAAAGCATGGCATTAAGCTACTCAAAGATCTTAACAAAGGTACCTTAGTGACCTTGAGCAAAAAGGGATAAGAAAATACAATTGCAAGCATGTGAACATAGCAAAAACATAATCAGATCTCAGACTTGGTGAAAAACTGGAACATGCAAAACTCATATCAAGTAGGCATGTTCACGAGCTCGATACACTCGCTACAGAGCAAGGCATGACAATCTAAGCACACACCCATGAAGAATCCACATTATACAAGCTAGACATGGCAAGAACAATAACATAGCATACACGAATCAACTACAACTTCCTCGGCAAAATCGCTAACAAGTAGACAATCTGCCCAGATTTACGAAATGACAAAAGTAGAGCTCAATTGGCTCAAGCTAGGGTGCTCCATAAATGCAAGGCTGGATAGAGCACCACAAGATTAACAAATCATGCTTACTGATCATCCTCAAAAGAGGCACGGATCACTAGGAAACAACCTGAACATATGGCATATTGATAAAAACAGATCAAGGACTTGGTGGAGTTGCTAAGTCCCTGAAATCAGCATTAATGAATGCACCACTTTGCAAGCTTGTGCTAGTCACCACACATATCACAAAAATACATGGTTGACACCTCTGGAAGGATGGAAAAGCATATAACAAAACTCATGTAGAGCTCAGGAGCATATCATGCACACAATAATCATGGCAAAAATGACAAATAGCTATTTGGTGCAGCAGATCTGACAATTAACTCAACTAGCACTCTTCCAACAGCATTTCGGGCATCAACACGAACTCAAATGAAAATGATGCAATGAGATGAAATGATGTACTCTCTGAGAAGAACATTTTGATATGCTATATGCCCAAAACGGATCTACGAATGCAAAGTTACGACATGATGAATAGAGGCATATGAATCTGGAAATTTCGGGGACTTAGTGAAATTTTACCTCCACGAAAAGTCAACGCGGGGACGAGGCGAAGCGGGATGAGGAGATCCGGCTCGAGGGGGGCGCGTTTGGTTGGGTGAAGTGGTGGATCTGGTCCATCTTCGTCTCCGGCGAGGTGTGGTTCTCCGGCGAGGTGTGGTTCTCCGGTAAACCTAGGAAGAGAGGGAGAGATCCGGTGAGAGAGAGAGAGAGGAGGCAGGAGGAAGAAGGGGAGAGGCAAGTCCTTGCCTGGCCGGACGTGCATGTCGGCGGCGGCGGCGGGTCGCCGGCCGGTGGGAGGAGCTGGAGCTCCGGCGAGCATGCGTGGCGGCGGCGGTCGTCGGTGAACAGCGGCGGGGCGGCGCGCGGGCGAGCGAGCGGCGTGGGATCAGGGCGACGAGCGGTGGCCGGCGGGAAGGTCGGCGGCGGCGCGGGGTCACCGGCGGGAGAAACTCCGGTGGCGGGAGCAGCACTGGGGCGCGGGCCGAACGGGCGAACGGCAGCGGCGGCGCGGGCTCGCGCGGGCCCGATCCGGGTCCCGCGGGCCGCACGATGGTGGGAGGAGAGAGAGGGTGAGGTGGTGCGACCCGATTGGTTGTGGCCGGCGGCGGAGATGACGTGGCATGCTGCCATTGGTCGGAGTGAGGTGGCCGGGCGGGGTGGACATTGTCCGGCGCGGAGAAGAAATGTCCGGCGGCGCGCGGAGCAGGAAGTTAGGGTTTGTACCGCGAATATTTCGGAGGGGATCACATATATATAGGTAGAGGGAGCTAGGAGAGTCCAAATGAGGTGCGGTTTTCGGCCACGCGATCGTGATCGAACGACCGAGATGATGGAGGAGGTTTCGGTGGGTTTTGGGCCACTTTGGAGGGGTGTTGGGCTGCAACACACACGAGGCCTTTACGGTCCCTCGGTTAACCGTTGGAGTATCAAACGAAGTCCAAATGGCATGAAACATGACAGGCGGTCTACCAGTAGTAAACCAAGGCCGCATGACTAGTCTCGGTCCAATACGGAAATGTTTAACCCCCACACACGAAAGAAAGGTAGAAAGGACCACCGGAGGAGATAGGAGCGCAGGAATGCAAAACGGACAACGGGGAAAATGCTCGGATGCATGAGACGAACATGTATGCAAATGAAATGCACATGATGACATGATATGCAATGCATGACACGCAAGCAATGACAAAGCAACAACAGCAAAAAACTGGAGGACACCTAGCACATCGTTCTCGGGGCGTTACACTAGGGTTATAGGGAAAGATGTACGCGGTTACCGAATGTTGTTCGGAGTCCCGGATGAGATCCCGGACGTCAAGAGGAGTTCCAGAATGGTCCGGAGGTGAAGATTGATATATTGGACGACGGGTTTTGTAGTCCAGAAGTGTTCCGGAGGTACCGGGTGATGACCAGCATGACCGAAAGGTGTTTCGGGAGCCTCGGCAAGTGTTGGGGGGCTTCATGGGCCAAGGGAAGGGGGCAAACCAGCCCACTAAGGGGTTGTGCGCCCCCCTCACCTATTCCCACGTGACCAGGGGGTTTGGGGCGCCCCATCTAGGGTTCCCACCTCCTGGCTTGGGGGCCAAGTCACCCAAGGGGGAGATCCCTTCTGCCCTGGCCGCCGCCCCCTAGGGGAAACCCTAGGCGCCTCCCCTTGCCCTTGCCCCTATATATAGTGGAGGTTTTGGTGCTGCACAACACACGAGTCTCTCTCTCCCAAGGTGCAGCCCTTCCTCTCTCCCTCCTCGTCTCTCGTAGTGCTTGGCGAAGCCCTGCTGGAGTACCGCGCTCCTCCACCACCACCACGCCGTCGTGCTGCTGCTGGACGGAGTCTTCCCCAACCTCTCCCTCTCTCCTTGCTAGATCAAGGCATGGGAGACGTCACCGGGCTGCACGTGTGTTGAACGCGGAGGAGCCATTGTTCGGCGCTTAGATCGGAATCGACCGCGATCTGAATCGCTACGAGTATGACTACCTCATCCGCGTTCTAGTAACGCTTCCGCTTAGCGATCTATAAGGGTATGTAGATGCACTCCCCTTCCCCTCGTTGCTAGATTACTCCATAGATTGATCTTGGTGATGCGTAGAAAATTTTAAATTTCTGCTACGATCCCCAACAGTGGCATCATGAGCTAGGTCTATGCGTAGATTCTATGCACGAGTAGAACACAAAGTAGTTGTGGGCGATGATTTGTTCAATTTGCTTGCCGTTACTAGTCTTATCTTGATTCGGTGGCATTGTGGGATGAAGCGGCCCGGACCGACCTTACACGTACACTTACGTGAGACAGATTCCACCGGCTGGCATGCACTTGATGCATAAGGTGGCTGGCGGGTGTCTGTCTCTCCCACTTTAGTCGGATCAGATTCGATGAAAAGGGTCCTTATGAAGGGTAAATAGCAATTGGCATATCACCGTTGTGGTTTTGTGTAGGTAAGAAACGTTCTTGCTAGAAACCCATAGCAGCCACGTAAAACATGCAACAACGATTAGAGGACGTCTAACTTGTTTTTGCAGGGTATGCTATGTGATGTGATATGGCCAAAAGGATGTGATGAATGATATATGTGATGCATGAGATTGATCATGTTCTTGTAATAGGAATCATGACTTGCATGTCGATGAGTATGACAACCGGCAGGAGCCATAGGAGTTGTCTTAATTTATTTATGACCTGCGTGTCAATGAAAACGCCATGTAATTACTTTACTTTATTGCTAACCGTTAGCCATAGTAGTAGAAGTAATAGTTGGTGAGGCAACTTCATGAAGACAAGATGATGGAGATCATGGTGTCATGCCGGTGACAATGGTGTTCATGCCGCACATCGAAGATGGAGATCAAAGGCGCAAGATGGTATTGGCTATATCATGTCACTTTATGATTTGCATGTGATGTTTGTCATGTTTACATCTTATTTTCTCGGCAACAGGCCTTGCCGTTCCCACACTCCATTCGACAGTTCTCACGCTCTTGGCGGAAGCAGGGATGAAGTGGGTTTCAGGCCCCTCGTTCTACCTCCTTGCTGACGCGGCTACAACCAAACCCGGACTCAGGAAATAATCCTTAGGTATAGAAAAAAGGAGCACGTCAGCCTAGAGATAAAAACAAGGCTTCACATGCCCCAGTCCTATTTCGAAATGCATGACAGGGGATAAAAAGACTTATCTGGATCTGCAGCCCCCGGCAGTCTTATCTTGCCGCGGTTGGATCCTCGAATTTGTAGCCCCCCGGCAACTCTAGTTTGTCAGGGTCGGGACGCTGGTACGTTTCCTTTCTTCCAAGTAGCTCAGCAGAAGTGCTCATGTGCCCTGCGAACCAAAAAAGGACAGAAAAGGAACAGATAGACGCGCACTCGACCTCTAAGCTAGGTGTTAGTCGCTGCTGAGCACTATCAACCCTAACCGAGGAAGAGACTCAACCTAGCATGCATGCTATGACGACTTAGGGTGCCAACGCTTCATTTATTTATGCTCAGGGTCTGCGCCTGGCTCTGTACAAAGGGTCACATGCCTTGTCGGCAAAGCTTGTACAAAAGGTGGCTTGCCGAGAGGCCCGGCAAGCCGTGCCTTATGGGTAAAACTTGTGAAGATACTCGATGTTCTAGGAGTTGCTCACTAGGACGGCATCCTCGGTCTCTAGGCGGACTGCGCCAGGCCTGGTGACTCACATTACCCGATAAGGGCCTTCCCACTTTGGCGTCAACTTGTTGGAATTCTTGGCCGACTGAACGCACTGAAGAACAAGTCGCCTTCCTCAAAGCTTCGGGCATGAACCTTGCGGCTATGGTAGCGGCGCAAGGCTTGCTGGTAGCGTGCCGCTCTCACAACCGCCCGAAGACGATCTTCCTCAAGGAGCGTCGCGTCATCTTGTCACAATGGCTCTTGCTCAAGCTCATCATGAGCGAACACTCAAGGTGACCCGTATATGAGTTCCATGGGGAGAACTGCTTCTGCCCCGTATACTAGGGCTAAAGGTGTCTGGCTGGTGGCTCAATTTGACGTCGTCTTGATCGACCAAAGAACCGCCGACAACTCGTCAATCCAGTGCCTTCCACTCTTGTGGAGCTTGTCAAAGGTCTTCATTCTTAGGCCTCGCAACACTTCAGCATTTGCCCTCTTCGCTTGGCCGTTGCTCCGTGGATGTGCCACAGAAGCAAAACAGACCTTGCTGCCGAGGTCTTGGATGTACTGCATGAAGGTGTGGCTTGTGAACTACGTGCCATTGTCGGTGATGACTCTGTTTGGCACACCAAAACGGCAGACCAGTCCTTTGAAGAACTTGATGGCTGACTGAGCAGTCACCTTCCTCACTGCTTCCACTTCCGGCCACTTTGTGAACTTGTCGATTGCAACGTACAAGTACTCAAAGCCCCCGACAGTGCGGGGGAAAGGGCCCAGTATATCGAGCCCCCAGACCGAGAATGGCCAGGAGAGAGGGATTGTTTGAAGGGCTTGAGCTGGTTGATGAAGCTTCTTTGAATGGAACTGGCATGCTTCACACTTGGTTACTAGTGCCGTCGCATCCTGGAGGGCAGTGGGCCAGAAGAAACCTTGTCGGAACGCCTTCCCGGCAAGGGCCCTTGACCCTATGTTGGAGCCACATATACCTCCATGTATCTCCGCCAACAGCTCCAGTCCTTCCTCCCGTGGGATGCATTTGAGTTTCACACCGTTCGGCCTCCTCCGGTACAGGACATCCTCGACGAACTGGTACAGGGCAGACCGACGGGCTACTTTCTCTGCTTCTTCCTGCTCCTCAGGAAGCTCCCCTGTTTGTAGGAATTGGACAGTATGTTGGGGCCATGCTGGAGCCTGCAGCTCGATGGCAAGGACCAAAGACATTTCTTCCGCCATGGGAGCGGTTGTCTCTACGGCCAGGGATTGATGCCTTATCGGAGCTAGTTGCTCTTGGGCAGGCTTAGCGTCCGCGGCAGCACCCTTGTCGGCAGCCACAGGGGGCTCGGTAGGAAAATACTTGCCGGGACCTGATTTCGTTTGCTTGTTCTGCCCCACTAATGGTTCGACGGATGGTTGAGTTAGCCAGAGCAAAAAGGTACCTGGTTCCACAGGTAGCTTGAATGCGGCATGCTTTGACAGGTAATCGACGATGTCGTTCTCCGCTCGGGGGACGTGCTCCGCCTGGATACTGTCAAAGCACTCCTCCGGCTTCCTCACCTCATCTACGTAAGCTTCCATCAATGGGCTCTGATAATCCTTGTTGACCTGCCTGACAATGAGCTGCGAGTCACCCCTGACGATGAGCTTCTTAACCACGAGGTCTGCCGCGATCCTGAGACCGTCAAGCATTCCGTCATACTCAGCAGTGTTGTTGGTGGACATCTCCCAGGGGAAGTGCATCTGGATCACGTACTTGAGGTGTTCTCCGATGGGTGCAACGAGCAGCACACCAGCACCGGCGCCTTGCAGCGAGAAAGCCCCATCAAAGTACTTGATCCAGTCATGGTCTGCTTCCTTGCCGGGGGAGAGTGGTCTCCTGGATTTCTTCGTTAGGCGTCGAGGTCCATTCTGCGATGAACTCCGCCAAGACTCTGCTCTGAATTGTCGAGGTACTTTCAAACTTCAAACCGAGACTTGACAGCTCCAAGGCCCATTCCACAATCCTTCCGGTTGCGTCTGGGTTATGCAGTATCCATTGCAACGGGAGGCAGTGACGAAGTGATCTTGTGAGCTTGGAAGTAGTGACGCGGCTTCCTCGAGGCCATAAGGACACTACTAGGAAAACGGCTATAGATGAAATTGACACTAATGGCGCACCAGAGAAGTGGTGCGCCACTACTATATACTAATGGCGCACCATGTGCCGATGCGCCATTAGTGTGGAAGACACTAATGGCACACCAAACACAAGGTGCGCCACTAGTAACATTTTTTTTTTCATTTTTCCAAACATACTAATGGCGCATCTAGGCAAAGTGCGCCATTACTAGTTCTAACTAGTAATGGCGCACCTGCCATAGAGTGCGCCACTACTATATTTTTTTATTCTTTTTTTACAAAACTACTAATGGCGCACTGTGGCACAGTGCGCCATTAGTATATATTTATTTTTTTATTTTTTGCAAAACTACTAATGGCGCACAGCCAACAGGTGCGCCATTAGTATGTTGGGTTACTAATGGCGCATGGCTGGGTGGTGCGCCATTAGTAAGCTGGGACGAGCTAGATATTTTGGACAGCCACACCTACACACTCACTTTCCCCACTTCATTCCCTCCACCTCCTTCTCCAAGCTTGTCGGCTTCCTCCTCCTCCTCACCTCATTTGCACCATAGATTCATCAAAATTAAGTGGTGAAATTACCTTTTTTGATAGGTAAGTAAGGGGAAAGCTATCTTCATGTTGTAGATCTACTTTTTTTCTCCCTAGCTCGCTCCAACAACATGCACATGCACTTTTTGTGGCCTAGCTAGATCTATGTATGTTTGTGGTGTTGCATATGTTTGTGGTGTTGCATATATGTTTGTGTTTGCAGGTACCGGTATTTGAAATGCGATAGTTGCCAATATTTTGCCGGAATGTTGATTCATTTCCGTTTCGGCGAGAATTTTGGCACTACGCATTCTTTTTGGTCCTATTTTTAGGGAAAGTCATGCCAATTTTTTTTCTTGGTTCTAAAATATCGTTTTGCTCTACCCCGCAGGCAACCATGGTCCGCACGATGACCGAAGGCATCGTGAATAGGTTTTGGAGCTCCGCGAAGGCCGAGATGCTTCAAATGAACGAGACGGAGACAAGATGTCCGTGTTGAAGATGCAAGCTAAAGAGCCTTATTGCGGACCCGGATTCCGGGCAGGTGCGGGACCACCTACTCTTGTGTGGTTTCATGGATGGCTATCGGTGGCAAGGTGATGAAGATGACTATGAAGTCGTCCATGGGGGCCGGGCAAGAAATGAGGAAGGGCAGCAAGACAACCACCGCGGCTCGGGCGGGCGAGAAGACGAAGAATCTCCAGGACATGATCACGACGGTGATGTTGTACACAGCCATCATGTAGAAGATGCCGGACATGATGATGAGGAAGATGCCGGAGCAGACGAAGGGCATGATCAGGAAGATGAAGATGCCGGTGGAGCAGACGACGATGGACCATCGATGGGCTGGGTGCAGGACCCTCATATTCAAGAGCTGCTTCTCAAGCAGACGGATAACGCAAGAGGTGCCGCCCGAGAGAAAGCCAAGCTGGATCAACTGGAGATAGACGCGGTTACTCCATTGTATGAAGGATGCAGGCCCGAGGATACCTGCCTGAAAGTAACGCTCATGGCTCTGGAGATGAAGGTAAAACACAAAATGACCGACGCATGCTTCGACGAGAACATGTCATTCTGGCACGAACGTCTTCCCAAGGGGAACAAGTGCCCTACCAGTTTCGAGGAGGCAAAGAAAATCATGTGTCCTCTGGATTTACCGCACATGAAATACCATGTCTGCATGAACAATTGCATCATTTATCGGGACGAGCACGCGGAGTCTACCATATGTCCGGTGTGCGGCGTCACTCAATACAAGAAGAGGAAGAAAGCTCCTCGAAAAGTGGTGTGGTACTTTCCGATCACTCCACGTCTGCAGCGGTATTTCGCGGATCCTAAGGTAGCAAAGCTCCTACGTTGGCACGCGGATAGGGAGGAGAAGAAGCGAGAAGATGACGCAAATGATCCGGAGATAAATAAAAAAGACAAGATGCTGAGTCACCCTAAGGATGGGAGCCAGTGGAAAGCCTTGAACTTCGAACACCCAGAATTTGGGAAGGATCCAAGGAACAACGTGCTGGGTGCGAGCACCGATGGAGTCAATCCGTTTGGTAGCCAGAGAAGCACACATAGCACCTGGCATGTGTTTGTGTGGATGTACAACCTTCCCCCTGGTTGTGCATGAAGAGGAAGTACATTCACATGAGTATGCTAATTGAAGGGCCGAAACAACCAGGGAACGACATCACTCTGTATCTGGGGCTGCTGAAAGAGGAGCTAGACACACTGTGGAAAATGCCAGCCAATACGTGGGACGCCGCAGAGAAAGAATATTTCCCTGTGAGAGCCGCACTGCTCACGACGGTGCACGACTATCTCGGTTACGGATATCTCGCGGGGCAGGTTGTCCACGGATTTTCTGGATGCGTCATGTGCATGGATGACACAACATATCGCCAGCTAGATAGAGATCCCGGGTCTTCGAAAACCGTGTTCATGGGAGGAAACGCAAGGATCTGTTCGATGGTGAAATCGAGCCCCGAAGACGCCCGTGTACGAGGAGCAGCGAGGAAATAGATGAGTTGTTGAAAATTGGAAAGATTGCCCACTGCCGGGAAAGTAGCAAAAGGCGCCAGAGCCGGGAAAGAAGCGGAAGGCGCCAGAGCCGCTGCTGAAGGTATGGAAAACGAGGTTTATTTTCTGGGACTTGTTGTACTGGAAGATCCACCATGTGCCTCACAGCCTTGATGCCATGCATATCACGAAGAACGTGTGCGAGAGTCTGCTTGGTACCCTGCTCAACATGCCAGAGAGGACCAAAGATGGGCCGAAAGCAAGGGCAGACTTGAAATCAATGGGCATCAGGCAGGAGCTTCACGCTAATGATGTTGATGATGATGATGATGATGATGATGATGATGATGATGAGGCGAAGTAGGACATAGAAAGTCATCGCAAAGGCAAAAAGGCCAAGAAGACCGGAAATGACTACCCTCCCGCGTGCTTCACTCTAAGTCAGGAGGAGATCGAGCAGTTTTTCACCTACCTCGTAGGAGTAAAACTTCCTTACGATTACGCGGGGAAGATAAGCAGATACCTAGACCCAGCGAAGCAAAAGTTCAGTGGGATGAAGTCTCACGACTGTCACGTGCTAATGACGCAGATACTTCCAGTTGCAATCCATGGGATCATGGACGCGCACGTCCATGAAATGCTATTTGGCCTATGCAACTTTTTCGACGTCATCTCTCGGAAGTCGGTTGGCGTGAGGCAACTCAGAAGGCTACAGGAAGAGATCGTGGTGATACTATGCGAGCTTGAGATGTACTTCCCGCCCGCATTCTTTGATGTTATGGTGCATCTGCTGGTCCATATTGTGGAGGATATCATCCAACTTGGGCCGACGTTCTTGCACAGCATGATGCCGTTCGAAAGGATGAATGGTGTCATCAAAGGATACGTTCGCGACATGTCACGTCCAGAGGGAAGCATAGCTAGGGGCTTTCTGACCGAAGAGTGCATCTCCTACTGCATGAATTATCTAGGCATCGAGAACCCCGTTGGTCTGCCGTCAACAGGCACCTCGGCAGGCTCGCTAGATGGTGTCACCGTGAGGGTCGCCGTGAAATGCATGTCGACTTCGAGGGTTGACTCGCTGACTTTGAAAGAGCAAACCTAGTCGCGCTACAACACATAGACGTGGTCGATCCTTGGGTGGTAGAGCACAAAACCTTTATTGAGAAGACGTACAATGACCGAGGCCAATAGAGGACGGACGGAGATATAATCAAAGAGCACAACTCATGTTTCACGCGTTGGTTCAAGCAGAAGCTTCTGTCGTACCCTTTACATGAGGATTCTTTCGCGGAAGAACAACTCATATTTGCCTTGTCACAGGGCGCCGAGCACAACCTGATGACCTATGAGGCGTACGATATCAACGGCTACACATTCTACACCGAGGACAAGGACATGAAGAGCGATGGTTATCAGAACTCTAGGGAAACGATGGAATCCTACACCGGTAACGACAAGGACAGATACTACGGAAGGATCGAGGAGATCCGGGAGCTGAGCTACGCTGGAGAGAAGGTCCCTATGTTCCGTGTCAGATGGGCCAAGAGCGTCCTAAAAGAAGACCGGTATTTCACCACCATGGTTATACCCGAAGCCAAATCCAAGACCGCGGGCGCAAACGTCACCGCAAAAAATGAGCCATGGGTACTGGCTTCCCAAGTGGACCAATGCTTCTTCATTACCGACCCGTCAAAGCCCAGTCGTGTTGTCGTGAGGAGAGGCAAAAGGAAGATCATCGAAATGGATGGAGTAGCCAATGAGCAAGACTTCGACAAGTACGGCGACCCGAAGATCGAACATGACGACGACGATGAAGTAGCAGCATACACCACAAGAAGAAGCAGGACCACCCTACCTAAAGGACGTCCGTTCCATAGAAGAACTCCATTTGCAAAAAAGAAGGGCAAGAAGATTGTGAACAGATAGCTAACTAAGATCGATTGTATTTAAATCGTAGTCTTCATTTCTCGGGCACTTTTTGATATCATGAATATTTTAAAATTTCATGGGCAGTTTTTGAATTCATGAATATTTTTTCAAATTTGATGATGTTTTTCATATTCAATATGAAAAAATATTGAATATTCATGAGGACAGTCGATCTCGAGCCCCCTCCCTCTCGATAGCTATCCCCCTCGCCAGATCCACCGCCGCCGCCGAGCACCCCCCGCACCCTCCCCCCGCTCCACCGCCGCCACCGACCCCCCGCACCCTCCCCCGGCCCGCTCCA
>NC_041380.1:134818684-134819539 GCF_002162155.2 Triticum dicoccoides
CCACCGCCGCCGCCGACACCCCGCACCCTCCCGCACTTTTTGATGATATTTTTAAATAACAAATTTGATGATATTTTTTCATACTCATAAATGTTTTACCAATTCACAAATGAATGCAACTAAAAATACAAAAAAGACTAGTTGTGCTTGGTTATATGTTACTCCCAAAAGCATATAAAGTTTGTCAAATTTGCAGCTATGGATATTTAGTTATGATTTAGACAAGTTTGAACATATTTAAACACAAATAAATATCAAACAACATTTTAAATGTTGTTAACACAGCAACAAACTGCATATTATTTTTCTACATGAAATTCTGAGCATCTAGCATATGTGACATGTTATACTTGGATGCATGCATAAAAAGATATGTGCAAAGAAAAAAATGCATAAAACCAAAAATTGGGGAGCTTGGGAATCGAACCCAGGACCTCCCAGTGTGTGTGCTGCGTGCTGACCAGTCGGGCTAGTGTGTGTGTTCTGATAGGTATACTGTTAGGTGGAATATAACCTGAGTGCTCGAACTATAATCAAAAAAATTACTAATGGCGCACCGGGGGGAGGAGCGCCATTGCTGTCGTCGTACTTATGGCGCACTAGGGGGAGGTGCGCCATTGCTAACCCTCCCCCACTCCACCTATTTCCCTCTGGCCTCTCTCCCTCCCTCGCCAGATCCCCCACTCGACCTAACCCGCCCCAACCGTACGCCGCCACCCCGCCTTGCTCCGCCCCCTCCGTCCGCCGCACGCCGTCGGCGACGCCGCCGCCTCTCCTTCCCTGCCTTCTTCTCCACCCCGCTGCCCCGACCCCCGCCGCCCCCGCGCCCACACTACTGCAGCTCCCCGCGCTGCC
>NC_041380.1:134820193-134910042 GCF_002162155.2 Triticum dicoccoides
GAGGAGGACGAGTAGGAGGAGGAGACGGAGGCAGCCGACGCGGAGCAGGAGGCGGCCGACGCGGAGCAGGAGGCGGCCGACGCGGAGCAGGAAGCGGCCGACGCGGAGCAGGAGGCCGCGGAGGACGCGCTGCTGGACCGCGCGCAGGCCTTCATCTCCCGCGTCGTCGAGCAGGAGGCCAACCCCAACCCGCGCCTCATCCACACCCTCGCCACCATCCGCGTCGTCGAGCTGGAGGACAGGTAGTCCGCCCATCCCCTCCCTCTCCCCCTTCCGCCCAAATGCTCAAATCAATTCCCACCCTGAACTATGAACTTGTGCTTGTGGTGTTAAGAGGATGTGGTGAATGTTATGATATCTGGTTCAGCAATATACATAGGACTATTGTATTTAGCACATGCTTCCTTGATGAATTGCTATGGCACCAGCAAGCATTTAGCAAAAAATGTGGACAATCAAGGTTCCTCTTCAGATTAGGTTTTTTACTTTGTGTGGGAGTGAGGAATCTATTGACCGTACAAGCACAAGTTAATTGATCATCTTTCAAGTTTATCTTTCTACTAGTATTTGAGCTCTTTCCATCATCTACTGTCATGTGGAACTCCTTTTATAGTTAAAATGACCATGATTTACTGTGTCCAGTAGTTGGGTCTTTAAGTCTGTTTACAGCTCTAGTACATTTCTCTTACACTTACTGAGGACTTGTATTTCTGCTTTTTAGGTCGGCATAAATTTGGTAGTCTCTAAGTTTTGTTAATCCTATGATATGTCGCTCTGTCAGCCTTTGTAGTTTGCACCTATATTATGTAACACTACTTGATGATGTTAAACTGTAACTCCCTTTCCTTAGAACTGTAATTACTGTAGCAACAAATCCATTTTCATCTATATGTATAGCACACACAAGGAAATGACAGTTCTGTGTTTTTTGTGTTTGTTTTTTACAGTCCTCTAGTAACTGAGATACTGTTGTGTTGTTGTTCCTATATTGTAATTGTTTCAGCGCACACTACCATGACTTAATGTTTACAATAGCTGTTTTCTTTGTATCCAATAGTCAGCGTATATTTTTCTTCAGAGGTAACTGGTCAAATGTTCAGTGTGTATGTCTGAACTTGAATGTTGCAATGTTGTTTTCTTCAGACGCTACTGTCAAAAACTTGAGCTACTGTCTTGCAAAGATGATGATCATCTTGCTAGTTTGCTGGGTTTTGTCTCCGACCATTGTGTCGTGATGAATTTGTAGGTACCCCGAGAGGCCCTTGAGTTTGCCGGAATGTCGATTAACTTCCGTTCTGGCAAATTCGGGTACTCCATATGTCTTATTTTCAGCAAAGGTCATGCTGAAATTTCCCGTGAATTTTAGCATGACTTTGCTAAAAATAGGACATATGGGGTACTTGCGACTAATGCATGGGCCGGGGTATCTTAGTACTTAGTTAAGTAGGATCAACTGCCCCGCCATTCTTGCTGCATTAAACCATAGGTGGCAGTAGAGCCAAGTGATTAGGCCCAACTTAGAATTCTCCTTAGCATTGATAAACCCTAGATGATAAACCCAACATAGGTGGCAATAGAGCCAAGTGATTAGTGCCAAGTGATTAGGCCCAACCTAGGGTGCCTCGGCATCGATAAACCCTAAATGATGAAAACTTAACTTGGCTTCTATAGGGTGCCTCGGTGTCGATGAGAACCTAAATGATGTACGCTTAGGCTTTAAGGTGCCTCGGCATCGACAAACCCTAAATGATAAAAGCTTAGCTTTTAGGATGCCTCGGTGTCGACAAACCCTAAATGATGAGACCATGATCTTGTTCCTTGAGAATAACCAACTTTTTGACCAACTTTTTTCCTATTTAGAGCGAAACATGGCCCACAACGATGAGGCCGGTGGTTCGGGCGGCAAGCAATTCTGGGAGATGTCCCAGGAGTTGGAGGAAGAACCTCACCGCTATGAGGACGCCTCGGAAGACACCGATCCTGACTACACAACCCCTAGTGGCATCGGGGATGACACCACTGATGGTGCCGCCGAGGATGCCACCACTGATGATGGCAGCGCATGCACAGATGGCAGCCAACCAAAGAGGCAACGGAAGGACCGGCGCCTGAGCGTGCTCGGCACCGTCAGGGAGGAATTTACTAACGTGAACTCCGACGGGCATCCGACAGCACCCAAACAAGTAGTCAAGGGGTACTCGATTCAGCTCGGGTGCATTCTCCGGACCACCATCTCGATCAACACCGAGAACCTAAGGCATAAGGACCGAGGGAATTTGCGCAGCCTCCTCTTCACGAAGTTGCACGAAAGATACAAGTTCCCCGCTGAGTTTGCAAACACACGCCTCTCAGGGAATAAAGTGAACAATGCCGCCCTCACGAGGATGAGCACGGCCCTGTCTACTTGGAGAAGCACGGTGAAGGCAATGATTGAAAAAGGTGATAGTTATGAGAAGATCAAGGCGAAATATCCTTTGATGAGCGAAGATGACTACAAGGAGTTCAAGATCAAGTGCGAGAGCCCCGCAACCTCCGAATCAAGTCAGTGGGGGAAAGAAATGCGGCAGTTGAACTTAGGGGTCCACCAACTCGGTCCCGGCGGTTATAGAGTGGCGAAGCCTATATGGGACAAGGAGGACGCTGAGCGTGCCGAGCAAGGCCTACCACCCCGCTTCAAGAAATACAGTGACAAGCAGACCAGGAACTTTCTCAGGGCCCGGTACAAGGAGGACCCGGTAACAAAGGAGCTTACCGTGGATCCGAAGACCAGGGAGCTTGAGCTTGTTCTGGTAAGGAATACACCCCCGCGTAATTAGCTCCATATGGTTGCATTCTAATTAATCCCCAATATTTCTAAATGGTTCACGTTCCTTCCGCAGGACAAAGAAAGCAGTAGTGTGGGGTCGTCTCAGAGCTCCCCTTTCGACACCCCTTTGAATAGGGCGTTGAACGTAATGAAAAACAAGGATAAGCTCGGTAAGCCAACGTCAGCTGGTCGTGTGGGCGGCAAAGGCTTGTCCACAAAATGGTCGTCATACTATACCACTGGTGGGCGAAAGGAGAAAAAGACCAGCTCGGAAAGCCAGTCGCGCGAGGTTGAAGCACTCAAGGCACAAGTGGCGCGAATTCCGGAGCTTGTCCAAGAGAAAGTGGAACAACAACTGGGAACGAAGCTCAACGCCATGGTGCCTATGTTGATTCATGGGCTGATGACGTGGATTGCGGGCGGCCAACTGGGGCCTCCCCCGGTTCCCAGCTTCACGGCCAGCAACTCGCACAACGCGCAGGCGGCGCCATTGGTGTCTCCGGCACCGGCACGGGCATTGGAGCTTAATGCACCCGGGTGTACTCCGGCCGGCACCTCGCCAGCAAGCGGCCCCTCCGTCAGTTGCACGCCCGCCGTTGGCGGTGCCTCGACATTAGCCGAGCTAGACGGCATCACGGTAACTAAGCCTCTCGGCCGATGACTTCATCTCCTTGCCTTTGACTGGGCATCCCTGATGCCCTACATGTTTTTGCAGGGCGCCGCCGACGTTCCTTGCACTCTCCTGCACTTCGTGGGCGGCGAGTTGGTTGATGTCGCCAAGGGCAGAATCATTCAACCAGGCAACCCCATGGTCCACGGTAATCCGATGCCACCCAGTGTATAGGGTTGAAGTGGTTCGGGTGCTGCCAGGCTGCGATGAGCTGTTACCTCCGATTCGACCCGCTCGGGCCGATGAAGAAGATGAGATGACCCTCAGCGCCTACGTAAGCTGGCCCCTGCTTTGGCTGAAGAGCCAGATTCATTTGGGGCGGGGGACACCACCCCACAGACAAGACCGCCAGTTGTGACAGTGCCAAGCCATGGCAAGAACGCCGCAACGCTACCGGACCTGCCGGACATCCCTATGGCACAGGATCCGGACATGCATATGGCACAGGATCCGAACGACGATGACAACGACGACGGTACATTTACCAACGTCGATAAGTACTTTGCCGAACATGGGTACGGTGACGAGTTATGCGGGCCTCCTTCTCAAGAACCCAACCAAGACGACCGTGATCTAGCTGGTACGGCGGAGAAACCCAGTTGCAATAGGCGTCGTCTGGTGTTCAGTTCTTAGGAGACGCCTCCAGCTGCCGCCTTCAGCGAGCCTCAGATAGCTGAGGTGCGAAATATTATCAGCCCCAACACGCTCAAGAAGCGTTCTGTGACCAGAACTTGGTCCCATTACAGTAGATCAAGAAGAAGGGCCAGAAACAAAAGACTAAAAAGGGCGCCGGTGTGACCCAGCAGGCACCGAGTACGATCCGTGCTCAGGACAGGCCACCTTCACCTAAGGATATCTCGAGGAGGGTGCATGTGGCGGGTAGGGCGATGCTACCAACAAATATGCTCAATGCTGCAACCGGTGCTATGCGGAGTCTGCACGACAGTGTTCTTTCTTTGGAGAAGCGGCGTCTCAGAGAGAATGATGTGGCATACCCGGTTTTCGTGGCCAAGGTGCCAGAGGGCAAGGGCTTTGTGGATGGCACCATCGGGGGTACGATCGTCCTGCGGTTTGATGACATCTTTGCTATGTTTAACCTTCATCCGCTGCACTACACCTTCGTTTGGCTGTTTTTGCTGAGTATGGAGATGCGTATCATTAGAGATAAGACCCCGGACATCGTGATAGTCGACCCCTTCTACATGTGTGCCAAGCTCTTGGGCAGCGCTGGGGACCGCCAAGTCGCGAGTTCACACCTCGAAGGCGTCTTTCTGGCAAACCCAGATAAGGATAACTTCCTCGTGGCTTACTTTCCCAAGTAAGACATCCGTTAACTGCCCCGTAACATATGATTTCTTAGACTTCGATCATTCTTTTTTTTCTAACATTCCGTGTTCTGTGCAGTGACACACAATGCACACTCATCCTCTTAAGCCCGAAATATTCCATGGCCACGTATTTCGACCTGAACCGTGACTCCAAGATGGACTACACAAATATCAAGAAAGTTCTTGATGATGTTCTCCCCGGCTACGCCAAATCTGGAGGCACCTTCACCAGGCCAGTTCGTAGGTACGGCAGGCACGTGTTCTCCCACAATACTAAGTTCTGCTGCGTCAAGCAGCCGCCTGACGGTCAGAAGGATGCCTACTACGCCCTCCATCACATGCGGGCGATCATACGGGACCATCATCACCTTTTGCTACCATATAATCTCAAAGATTGGGCCGCGAGCTTGTCGGCAATCCAGGACGCGGACATCAGACGAGAATTCTTTCGCATCCAGTAGGAGTTTGTGGACATCATCCATCAAGATGTCCTTCATACCTCGGGGCAGTTCTACCTTAGATATCAACCGTCCAACAGTGAGATAGACGGAACGCTACAAATGCAGGCTGACAATGCCCGCGATTTCATGACCATCACGACAGACGGCTGCTTCATCCACGCTCCGGTCCCATGAGTCGAGTCGAAAGTAGTGATGCTATGTGTAGTTCTGAAACATTGATTGGCTCATGTTGTACTTAAACTTTAATGAATTGTATGTCTCTTTGGTTTGGACAGTCGTTCAACTTAGATGTAATCGATGCTATTTATTAGTAGGACCATGAATCGTGCTATTAATGTCTTGCTTTTCTCTTCCGATCCTTTTGTTGCATACTTATATATTGCTTATGTATTGTCTGTTGTTTGGCTTGTGCATAGAGATTCTATCGTATGTCGTGTACAAGGTTAAGGTTCCCGGAGTCAACGACGACTGGGAGGAGTGTCGGAGACAGGTTCACCGTTTCAGTGGTAACAATTACAAAGGGTACACCACTAGGGCGGAGGCGGAATCTAGACACGCTCGCTATCTAGCGGGAGAGAGGAGGGAGCATTGGAGGAACAGGATGAAGACCAGTTTCATTGCGATGATGCTCATCGTGATGACCGCAGCTCTCTTCTATGTGATGGTAGTTTAGATGATCGATATCGACTTGTAATGTGAAGACAAACTCGATACTCGCGGTCTCGAGACTTGTAATGTTCTATCTTTGTTCGGTCTTTTGAATTCGGAGACTAATATGATGAATTGTATTCAGAGACTAATCTTCTATTGTATTCGATGAATCTGCTGTTGCTGTGTGGTGCTGTCTATATTCTGTCCAATAATATATTTTGTAACCTATGCAAAAATCAAAAAAGTAAAAAAACCCTAATATTCATACTAATGGCGCATCACTTCAAATTGCGCCATTAGTATGCCAAACGATACTAATGGCGCATCACTACACAGTGCGCCATATGTATGCCAAAGGATACTAATGGCGCATCACAACACAGTGCGCCATTAGTATGCCAAAGCACATGGGTAAATATGGCCCCCTGGGAGGCTTACTAATGGCGCATGTTGGTCTATACTAATGGCGCACGGCATGGTGCGCCATTAGTATACCAGATACTAATGGCGCACCAGTGGTGCACCATTAGTATATAATACTAGTGGTGTGGTACTAGTGGTGCACCAGTAGTGCGCCATTAGTAGGCAAAACTAGTGCGCCACTAGTAGGCCTTTTCCTAGTAGTGGGAGGCCGAAGAGTAATTATTGCATGGCGGAATACCTCGACCTAGCCCCCTGCAAGAGGGAGCTGACAAAGTAAACTGGGTGCTGTATCGTTTTCTTCTTTGGCACCACCTCACTTGACTGCACGGGCACTACCATGGTGGCACCAGACTCTGCCGGAGGCTGCGCCTTGTCGGCGCCAGGCCCTGCCGGGGGAATCTTTGATTGTCATCTGCTGGCTCTGCCGCCGTCGCTGCCTCCTCGTCGACCTCCCTCTGTGCCACCAGTGCGGCGCTGACCACTTGATTCATCGCCGCCAGATATAGCAGCAACGGCTCTTGTGGTTTGGGCGCAACCAGTATTGGTGTGGAGGAAAGGTATTTCTTCAGATCCTGTAGTGCTGCCTCGGCTTCTAGGGTCCACTCTATTGGGCCTGCCTTCTTCAAGATTTTGAAGAAGGGAAGGGCGCGCTCGGCGGACTTGGAGATGAATCGGCTCATGGCAGCAACGCAGCGGGTGAGCCGACGCACATCCTTGATCCGCTTGGGCGCCTCGATCTGCTCAATAGCCTTGATCTTGTCTGGGTTTGCCTCGATCCCGCGTTGTGACACAAAGAACCCGAGAAGCTTGCTGGAGGGAATGCCGAAGACACACTTCTCAGGGTTCAGCTTGAGGTTGATCTTGCGCAGGTTGGCAAATGTCTCTTCCAGATCTTGCACAAGAGTTGGCCCATCCTTGGTTTTGACTACTATGTCATCCATGTAGGCCTCCATATTTCTATGGAGCTGAGGTTCAAAACCAATTTGGACTGCTCTTGCGAACATTGAGCCAGCACTCTTCTACCCGAAAGGCATCCGTATAAAGCAATACGTACCACATGGGGTGATGAATGTTGTCTTCTCTTCATCTTCTCTCGTCATGAAGATCTGGTGGTAGCCTGAGTAGGCGTCGAGGAATGATAACAGATCACACCCGGCCGTGGAGTCAACAATCTGGTCGATGCGTGGCAACGGGAAAGGGTCCTTAGGGCAAGCCTTGTTGATATCTGTGTAATCAATACACAGTATCCACTTCCCATTCTCCTTGCGCACCACTACCGGATTGGCCAACCACGTCAGGTGGAGCACTCCTCTCACCAAACCTGCCACTTCCAACTTCCTGATCTCCTCTGTGATGAACTCCTGCCTCTCCAGAGCCTGGTTTCTGACCTTCTGCTTGACGGGCCGCGCGTGGGGGCACACAGCTAGGTGGTGCTCAATCACCTCCCTGGGAACACTGGGGATGTCGGATGCTTGCCATGCAAACACGTCGATGTTTGCCCGCAGGAAAGTGACGAGCGCGCCTTCCTGCTGTCGAGGGTGGAGCCTATGGTGAAGGCCCCTCCCGTGCTATCCTCCCTGACGGGCACCTTCTTGGTCTGCGGCGGCTCGGCCCTGGATCTCTTGATCTTGTCGGTAGAGCTCTCTGGCATGTCCTCGACGGTAGCACAACACTCTGAGGAGGTGCGCTTGCCAGAGTGGGTGCGAGAGGTCTTTCCGGGCTTCTTCTTTCCTCTCGGGGCTTCAGCAGCAGGAGCAGGTGCCTTGGCGGCAGCCGCTGCAACTGCTTCTTAGTAGAGCTGGTCGGCGCAGATCAGGGCGTCCTTCTTGTCGGAGGGGACGGAGATGATGGTCAACGGCCCGGGCATCTTCAGCATGTTGTAGGCGTAGTGTGGCGCCACCATGAACTTGGCTAGTGCCGGGAAGCCGAGGATCCCGTTGTAGGGCAAGGGGATCTCGGCTACGTCGAAGACGATCCTCTCCGTCATGTAGTTCAACTCTCCTCCAAATGTCACAGGCAGTGTGACCTTTCCCTTCGGCTGGCTCCTCCCCTGATTGACCCCTTGAAACATGCCCATCTCCTCGAGGTCTCCATCAGGGATTTGCAACTTTTTGATCATGACAGGCGAGATCAGGTTCAGGCCGGCCCTGCCGTCAACCAACATCTTGTTCACTCTGAGGTTGCGTATCATTGGTGAGACCAACAATGGCAAACACCCGACCGCGGTAGTGCGGTCAAGGTGGTCCTCGGCGTCAAAGATGAGGGGCATGCTAGACCACTTCAGTGGCTTCTGAGCATCGAACGACGGCTATGTTGCTGTAATCTCATGCACCCACTGCTTGAGCTGGCGGTAAGAGGTATGCAGCAAGGTGCCGCCATCGAGGCACACGGCCTCCGTAGCCTTCTGGAACCCTTGCTCACCAGACTCGTCGTCATCGTCGTGATCGATGTCTTCCTGTTTCTTGTTGCGGCCCCGGGCGGGCCTCTCTTGCTAGTTATTCTTGCTGGGGCGGCCTCCTTGGCCGCCACGCTTCTTGTCGGACCCCTCCGCACCGCCCTGGTCCTTCTCCTTTTCCCGCCTCTCATACTCAGCCTTTTGCTTTTCAACAAGCAGCTCGACTTGCCGGCAGTTCTGGAGGTCGTGGCCCTTAGTGCGGTGGATTTTGCAGGATTGCTTGCCGGAGCTCCCTGGCTTGGCGGTAGCCGCCAAGGCTCGGCACGCAGCGCACCGGCAATTTCCTTGCCGAGGGCGTCTACTTTGACCTTTTTGGCGGCACCGGTGTCGTCAGACCCCTCAACGGCAAGCACGGTCTTGCCCTTGCGTTTCCTGTTGCGACGCCGGCCCTTCCTCGTCGGGGTAGCGGCGTCTTCATCGCTAGAGCCGGTTTCCGCACCGGCATCTTCACCGGGGTACTTCCTTCCCTCTTCAGCCCGGGCGCACCTATCGGCCAGAACATAGAGCTCGGCCACGTCCTTAAGTTTGTTCATCGCCAGTTCTTCGCGCATCTTGCGATTGCGCATGTTCTGGTGGAACGCAGTAATCACAGCGGCAGGATGAACGTCGGGGATGTTGTACTGCACCCGGCTGAATCTCTGAATGTACTTGCCCAGGGTCTCCCCTTCCTTCTGGGGAATGATGTGTAGATCACTGGCCTGGCCATGAGCTTGGTGGCCTCCTGTGAAGGCGCCAACGAACTCATGGCATAGATCCAACCAAGAAGAAATGGAATCCATCGGCAAGTGCATCAACCAAGACATCACATTGGGCTTGAGCGCCAGTGGGAAATAGTTGGCAAGCACCTTATCATCGCGAGCCCTAGCAGTCTGCATCGTGATGGTGTAGATGCTGAGGAACTCGGACGGATGGGCTTTGCCAGTGTACTTCTCGCTGACGTCGGGCTTGAACATGCGGTGGGATGGCCACTGGAACTGCCGCATCTCACGGGTAAAGGCTGGGCATCCCACCTCGTAAGGTAGGCCGCCGGATCCCCCCGGTGTCGGGTGGTCCATAGCGGATCCTGCCTGCTTGTCCGACTGGCGGCGCGTTTCGCGCTGACGCTCGACGGTGGTTCGAGCGTCTTCGTGAGCTCGTTCCCGAAGGACTTGTCGCTGGTCGCGGAGGGTCCGCAGGTCGGACGACGCTATGGAGATGTTATCACAAGCGTCATCATGACGGGCCAACGCCCGCGGCGGCTGGCGAGGAGGGGGAGAGTGCACCGTGGCCGCAGCTCCCTCGATCCTCCCAGCGCCAGCATGTGGTGGCTCGATGGGGTGCCGACCCAAGGGCCCCGCTGGTCGCGGATCGTCTTTGTTGGCGATGGTGACGAGGCTCCGGATGGTGGCCCTCCACTCGTGGAGCTTCTCCACGGCAGGAGGGAAGTCGGGGAGCAGCTGCGCGCGCGCCAAAGCTTCCGCTGGTGTGGGCGGCGGCGACAGTTGCGTGGATCGCGGTGCGCTTCGACTTCTAACTACATTAGAACACTACTAGGAAAAGGGCAATAGATAGGATTGACACTAATGGTGCACCAGGGAAGTAGTGCGCCACTACTATATACTAATGGCGCACCAGTTGGTGATGCGCCATTAGTGTGGAAGACACTAATGGCGCACCAGAAAATAGGTGCGCCACTAGTGATAATTTTTTTTATTTTTACATACATACTAATGGCGCATCCTACCGAAGTGCGCCATTACTAGTTCTAACTAGTAATGCGCACCAGACATGGAGTGTGCAGTACTGAATTTTTTTTATTCTTTTTTTTGCAAAACTACTAATGGCGCACCGCTTCACAGTGCGCCATTACTAGTTTAAACTACTAATGGCGCACCCTGTAAAAGTGCGCCATTAGTATATTTTTTTTACTTTTCTACAAAACTACTAATGGCGCACCACCTGCAGGTGCGCCATTAGTAACCAGGGTTACTAATGGCGCCTTTGCAGGTGGTGCGCCATTAGTAACATGGGACCCCAACAAGATATTTTGGACAGCCCCACACCTATCCACTCACTTTCCCCACTTCATTCCCTCCACCTCCTTCTCCAAGCTTTCGGCTGCCTCCTCCTCCTCACCTCATTTCCACCATAAATTCATCAAAATTAAGTGGTGAAATTACCTTTTTTGATAGGTAAGTAAGGGGAAAGCTATCTTCATGATGTAGATCTACTTTTTTTCTCCCTAGCTCGCTCCAACAACGTGCACATGCACGTTTTGTGGCCTAGCTAGATCTATGTATGTTTGTGGTGTTGCATGTGTTTGTGGTGTTGCATATATGTTTGTGTTTGCAGGTACCGGTATTTGAAATGCGATAGTTGCCAATATTTTGCCGGAATGTTGATTCATTTCCGTTTCGGCGAGAATTTTGGCACTATGCATTCTTTTTGGTCCTATTTTTAGTGAAGGTCATGCCAAATTTTTTCTTGGTTCTAAAATATCGTTTTGCTCTACCCCGCAGGCGACCATGGTCTGCACGATGACCGAAGGCATCATGAATAGGTTTTTGAGCTCTGCGAAGGCCGAGATGCTTCAAACGAACGAGACGGAGATAAGATGTCCGTGTCGAAGATGCAAGCTGAAGAGCCTTATTGCGGACCCGGATTCCGGGCAGGTGCGGGACCACCTACTCTTGCGTGGTTTCATGGATGGCTATCGGTGGCAAGGTGATGAAGATGACTATGAAGTCGTCCATGGGGGCCGAGCAAGAAATGAGGAAGGGCAACAAGACAAGTACCACCGTGACGAGGGCGGGCGAGAAGACGAAGAATCTCCAGGACATGATCACGACGGTGATGCTGTACACAGTCATCATGTAGAAGATGTCGTACATGATGATGAGGAAGATCAAGACGAAGGTCATGATCATGAAGATGAAGATGCCGGAGTAGACGACGATGGAGGCTGGGTGCAGGACCCTCATATTCAAGAGTTGCTTCTCAAGTAGACGGATAACGCAAGAGCTACCGCCCGGGAGAAAGCCAAGCTGGATCAACTGGAGATAGACGCGGTTACTCCATTGTATGAAGGATGCAGGCCCGAGGATACCCGCCTGAAAGTAACGCTCATGGCTTTGGAGATGAAGGTAAAACACAAAATGACCGACGCATGCTTCGACGAGAACATGTCATTCTGGCATGAACGTCTTCCCAAGGGGAACAAGTGCCCGGCCATTTTCGAGGACGCGAAGAAAATCGTGTGTCCTTTGGATTTACCGCACGTGAAATACCATGTGTGCATGAACAATTGCATCATTTATCGGGACGAGCACGCGGAGTCTACCATATGTCCGGTGTGCGGCGTCACTCGATACAAGAAGAGGAAGAAAGCTCCTCAAAAATCGGTGTGGTACTTTCTGATCACTCCTCGTCTGTAGTGGTATTTCGCGGACCCTAAGGTAGCAAAGCTCCTGCGTTGGCACGCGGATAGGGAGGAGAAGAAGCGGGAAGATGATGGAAATGATCCGGAGATAAATAAAAAAGACAAGATGCTGAGTCACCCTAAGGATGCGAGCCAGTGGCAAGTGTTGAACTTTGAATACCTAGAATTTGGGAAGGATCAAAGGAACATCGTGCTAGGCGCAAGAACCGATGGAGTCAATCCGTTTGGCAGCCAGATAAGCACACATAGCACGTGGCCTGTGTTTGTGTGGATGTACAACCTTCCCCCCTGGTTGTGCATGAAGAGGAAGTACATTCACATGAGTATGCTAATTGAAGGGCCGAAACAACCAAGGAACAAGATCAATCTGTATCTGGGGCTGCTGAAAGAGGAGCTAGACACGCTGTGGAAAACGCCAGCCAATACGTGGGATGCTGCAGAGAAAGAATATATCCCTATGAGAGTCGCACTGCTCACGACGGTGCACGACTATCTCGGTTACGGATATCTCGCGGTGCAGGTAGTCCACGGATTTTCTGGATGCGTAAGGTGCATGGATGACACAACGTATCGCCAGCTAGATAGAGATCCCGGGTCTTCGAAAATCGTGTTCATGGGACATCGAAGCTGGCTTCGCGACGATGACCCATGGAGGAAATGCAAGGATCTGTTCGATGATGAAACCGAATCCCGAAAACGCCCGCGTACGAGGAGCGGTGAGGAAATAGACGAGCTGTTGAAAAATTGGAAAGATTGCCCACTGCCAGGAAAGAAGCAAAAGGCGCCAGAGCCGCTGCTGAAGGTATGGAAAATGAGGTCTGTTTTCTGGGACTTGCCGTACTGGAAGATCCACCATGTGCCTCACAGCCTTGACGCCATGCATATCACGAAGAACGTGTGTGAGAGTCTTCTTGCTACCCTGCTCAACATGCCAAAGAGGACCAAAGATGGGCCGAAATCAAGGGCAGACTTGAAATCAATGGGCATCAGGCAGGAGCTTCACGCTAATGATGATGATGATGATGATGAGGCGAAGCAAGACACAGAAACTCGTCGCAAAGGCAAAAAGGCCAAGAAGACCGGAAGTGACTACCCTCCCCCGTGCTTCACTCTAAGTCAGGAGGAGATCGAGCAGTTTTTCACCTGCCTCGTAGGAGTAAAACTTCCTTACGGTTACGCGGGGAAGATAAGCAGATACCTAGACCCAGCGAAGCAGAAGTTCAGCGGGATGAAGTCTCACGACTGTCACGTGCTGATGATGCAGATACTTCCAGTTGCAATCCGTGGGATCATGAACGCGCACGTAACTAAGCCTCTCGGCCGAGGACTTCATCTCCTTGCCTTTGACTGGGCATCCCTGACGCCCTACATGTTTTCGCAGGGCGCCACCGACGTTCCTTGCACTCTCCTGCACTTCGTGGGCGGCGAGTTGGTCGATGTCGCCAAGGGAAGAATCGTTCAACCGGGCAACCCCGTGTTCCACGGTAATCCGATGCCACCCAGAATATATAGGGTTGAAGTGGTTCGGGTGCTGCCAGGCTGCGACGAGCTGTTACCTCTGATTCGACCCGCTGGGGCCGACAAAGAAGATGAGATGACCCTCAGCGCCTGCGTAAGCTGGCCCCTGCTTTGGTCGAAGAGCCAGATTCGTTTGGGGGCGGGGGACACCACCCCACAGACAAGACCGCCAGTCGTGCCGGTGCCAAGCCATGGCAAGAACGCCGCAACGCTACCGGACATGCCGGACATCCCTATGGCACAAGATTCGGACATGCATATGGCACAGGATCCGGACGACGACGACAACGACGATGGTACATTTACCAACGTCGATAAGTACTTTGCCGAACATGGGTACGGTGACAAGTTCTGCGGGCCTCCTTCTCAAGAACCCAAACAAGATGACCGCGATCTAGCTGGTACGGCGAAGAAACCAATTGCAACAGGCGTCGTGTGGCGTTCAGTTCTCAGGATACGCCTCTAGCTGCCGCCTTCACCGAGCCTCAGATAGCGGAGGTGCCAAATATTATCAGCCCCAACACGCTCCAGAAGGCGGTCTGTGAGCATAACTCGGTCCCATTACAACAGATCAAGAAGAAGGGCCGGAAACGGCCGACTAAAAATGCCGCCGGTGCGAGCGAGCCGACACCGAGTACGATCCGTGCTCGGGACGGGCCACCTTCACCTAAGGATATCTCGAGGAGGGTGCATGTGGCGGGTAGGGCGATGCTACCGACAAATATGCTTAGTGCTGCAACCGGTGCTATGCGGAGTCTGCACGGCAGTGTTCTTTCTTTGGAGAAGCGGCGTCTCGGAGAGAATGATGTGGCATACCCGGTTTTCATGGCCAAGGTGCCAGAGGGCAAGGGCTTTGTGGATGGCACCATCAGGGGTACGATCGTCCTGCGGTTTGATGACATCTTTGCTATGTTCAACCTTCATCCGCCGCACTACGCCTTCGTTCGGCTGTTTTCGCTGAGTATGGAGATGCGGATCATTAGAGACAAGACCCTGGACATCGTGATCGTCGACCCCTTCTACATGCGTGCCAAGCTCTTGAGCAGCGCTGTGGGACCGCCAAGTCGCGAGTTCACACCTCGAAGACGTCATTCTGGCAAACCCAGATAAGGATAACTTCCTTGTGGCTTACTTTCCTGAGTAAGTCATCCCTTAACCGCCCCGTAACATATGATTTCTTAGATTCCGATCGTTCTTTTTTTTCTAACATTCTGTGTTCTGTGCAGTGACACACATTTCACACTCATCCTCTTAAGCCCGAAATATTCCATGGCCACGTATTTCTACCCGAACCGTAACTCCAAGATAGACTACACAAATATCAAGACAGTTCTTGATGATGTTCTCCCTGGCTATGCCAAATCTGGAGGCACCTTCATCAGGGCAGTTCGTAAGTACGGCAAGCACGTGTTCGCCCACAATACGACGTTCTACTGCGTCAAGCAGCCGCCTGGCGGTCAGAAGGATAACTACTACGCCCTCCATCACATGTGGGCGATCGTAAGGGACCATCATCACCTTCTGCTACCAAATAATCTCAAAGATTGGGCCGCGAGCTTGTCGGCAATCTAGGACGCGGACATCAGACAAGAATTCTTTCGCATCCAGTCGGAGTTTGTGGACATCATCCATCAAGGTGTCCTTCATACCTCGGGGCAGTTCTTCCTCAGATATCAACCGCCCAACATTGAGATAGACGGAATGCTACAAATGCAGGCTGACAACGCCCGCGATTTCATGACCATCATGACAGACGGCGGCTTCATCCATGCTCCTGTCCATGAGTCGAGTCGAAAGTAGTGATGTGTAGTTCTGAAACATTGATTGGCTCATGTTGTAATTAAACTTTAATGAATTGTATGTATCTTTGGTTTGGACAGTCGTTCAACTTAGATGTAATCGATGCTATTTATTAGTAGGACCATGAATCGTGCTATTAATGTCTTGCTTTTCTCTTCCGATCCTTTTGTTGCATACTTATATATTGCTTATGTATGTATTGTCTGTTGTTTGGCTTGTGCATAGAGATGCCGTCATATGTCGTGTACAAGGGTAAGGTTCCCGGAGTCTACGACGACTGGGAGGAGTGTCGGAGATAGGTTCACCGTTTCAGCGGTAACAGTTACAAAGGGTACACCACTAGGGCGGAGGCCGAATCTAGATACGCCCGCTATCTAGCGGGAGAGAGGAGGGAGCATTGGAGGAACCGGATGAAGACCAGTTTGATCGCGATGATGCTCATCGTGATGACCGCAGCTCTCTTCTATGTGATGGTAGTTTAGATGATTGATATCGACTTGTAATGTGAAGACAAACTCGATACTCGCGGTCTCGAGACTTGTAATGTTTTATCTTTGTTCGGTCTTTTGAATTCGAAGACTAATATGATGAATTGTATTCGGAGACTAATCTTCTATTGTATTCGATGAATCTGCTGTTGTTGTGTGCTACTATCTATATTCTGTCAAATAATATATTTTGTAACCTGTGCAAAAATCATAAAAGTAAAAAAAAACAAAAATTCATACTAATGGCGCATCACCACAAGGTGCGCCATTAGTATGCCAAAGGATACTAATGGCGCATCAAGACAGAGTGCGCCATTAGTATGCCAAAGGATACTAATGGCACATCAATACAGAGTGCGCCATTAGTATGCCAAGTATACTAATGGCGCATCTATCCGCAGTGCGCCATTAGTGTGCCAAAGCACATGGTTAAATATGGCCCCTGGGAGGCACACTAATGGCGCATGGTGTTATATACTAATGGCGCACTGGGTGGTGCGCCATTAGTAAAAATTACTAGTGGCGTGCTACTAATGGTGCACCAGTGATGCGCCATTAGTAGGCAAAACTGGTGCGCCATTAGTAGGCCTTTTCCTAGTAGTGGAAGGAGCTCTGTCATGACCCAGCGACTGCGCGCCATTTTTGCCAGCGCTTCGGCAAGTGTGCTGAACTCCTTCATCTTGCTGATGATGCACATGGCTCTTCCCACGGCGGTGCCCAGGGTCACCAACGTGGTGACGCTGTTCGGTGCCACACCATGTGAAGAACGCGCGTTGGTCGCTGGTGTATGCATCCTGGAGGTTGTCGCGCCACCCTGAGCCGGCACAACTATGGTTGTCGGGGCGCAGGCTTGCAAGGAGAGTAGGGCTAGTAGACAGCACAAGGATCGTTTACCCAGGTTCAGGCCGCGAGGATGTGTAAAACCCTAGTCCTGATTTGGTGGGTGTATTTCTAAGAGTTCTTGAGCTCTCGAACTAGTTATGGATAGTGCCTGGTTCGAAAGAGCCGAATCCTTCTCCAGTATGCCATGGGCCTCCTTTTATAGTTGGAAGGGGCTGCCAAAGTGGCACACAGGAGGTGGAAAGGCATACAGTGCTCTGATCTTATCGCTCGTATTATAGGATAGGACGCATTTAATGTGTAACTTAGGTGTCCCCCGGCTTTATTGGGGATGGGGGTGAGGCCCGTTCCGTCCATCACCGGTCCTCCTCGTCCTGACACGCGCCCTGGCTAGTGAGGTGCATGGCGCCACATAGGCAGTCAGGCAGCTGAGGTGGCATGGTGGCGGAGCCTCCACGAAGATCTGCATGCCGCCACGCAGGCGCTTGATGAGTTAGCCTGGGAGCTGCATGTTGCCACGCATGTGCCCGCCCAGCCGGTAGGGCCGGCAGCTGCATGTGAAAGGCGGTGGAAGCTTGATCGGCGCGAGTTTGGCGGTGTCCCCGCTGGCGTCCTTGGCGAGGGCCTTGCCGGGTGGCCCGACAAGCGTCTTGCCACGGCGTGCTGTCGTCCCCGGCAAGGATCTTGCCGGGGGTATGGTGGTCTTCCTTGGCAAGGATCTTGCCGAGAATCGTCGTCTTCTAATCCTCATCTGATCTTGAATATGTCTTCACGAAGATCTGCATGCCACCACAGAGGTGCCTTCCCGAGCTCTGGCCCCACGTCAATGATGGCGCTGTGGGTCGTAGGCTCAAGGGTGGCTCGCTCTGTTGGTGTGGGGCGAGCTGCCCCGGCAAGGGTCTTGCCAGGGCTGCTGAGGCCGCCCGGCAAGGGTCTTGCCGGGGGAACTTGCTTCGTCCATTTGCTCTTTGTGGTCTTGGCTTTGGCGTTGCTTTGATCGTCTTGGGCTTCGGTCTTACCTTGGCTCAACTCCCTTGTTCTGCTTAGTGTGGCCGTGGGCGTGGCTCTGACTGCCCGTGCACAGGTAAAGGGGTACAAAAATGTGCCCCTATTTTTGTACACCGACACTCATCTTTGGAGAGTAGAAGATAGTTGATGTCCTCCAAGTCTTCGTTTATGGCATGTTCTTCAGGGCTGACTTGCCCATCCTCCCGTTCATCCTGTTCGGAAGTTGGCTCAACAGGGTCTTCGTTGTCTTCGGCGTCGTCCGGAGTATTATTTTCTTCCGTGTTGGTATTGCTGTTTTTTCCACGCCGTGGTTTAGAGCGGCACCGCTGACGTTGGCACTTTGGCTGTATCTCAGGAGGTTTATCCTCGACTGGGTCCTTCTCATTGTCGTCATTGTTCTCTTTGGGTGTATCCACCATGTATACGGCATATGAGGAGGTGGCTGTCCAGTGCCCTATAAGCGGTGGTTTTTGTGCCTGCTCCTCTCCGGCATCGTCGTCCATACCGTCAATGTCATCAGAGCCATAATCAAGCATGTTGGTTAAGTCTTCGACAGTGGCTATGAAGTGGGTGGTGGGTGGGTAGCGGAATCCTTCGTCATCGGCTTGCAATTCAGACTGGATATAATTCGGCTGAAAGTCCCCTGATAAGGAGAGTGCTTTTAATGAGTTTAGCATATCGCCTAAAGGTGAGTGCCGGAAGATGTCTGCGGAGTTGAATTCAACGATCGGCGCCTGATCTGGTTCGATGGGCACGGACGCACGCGGTTCGAAACCTATGGCCGGATACGAATCCGAGGTTCTGGTGACACAGGCCCCGCTCAAAGTTGGATCTGTGTGCGGCTCTAACGCCGCTGAGTCTGCGGCTTCCGTGGCGGGGTTGAGCTTCCCGTCCTCGGACAGCGCAATCTGCTCCAGATACAGGGCCAGAGCAATTACAGGTGCTATCTCTTGGGCATAGTCCGATGACAGATTTAGGTCATGTTCATCGTGGTGGCAGGGAGCGGTTGCAATGGGCTCGAATCCATCGAAGATCAAGTCTCCGCGGATATCGGCAACGTAATTGAAGCTTCCAAACCTGACCTGATGGCCAGGGGCGTAGCTGTCCATCTGCTCTTGATGGCCAAGCGAGTTGGCCTGCAGTGAGAAGTCACCGAATATGAAGATCTGTCCGGGGAGGAAAACCTCGCACTGGACTGCGTTGTTGTAGATGATTGACGGAGCCATCAAACCTTTTGGTGATGACGCAACGGAACTCTCAATGAAAGCACCAATGTCGGTGTCAAAATCGGTGGATCTCGGGTAGGGAGTCCCGAACTGTGCGTCTAAGGTTGATGGTAACAGGAGGTGGGGGACATGATGTTTACCCAGGTTCGAGCCCTCTCTATGGAGGTAATACCCTACTTCCTGCTTGATTGATCTTGATGAATATGAGTATATTACAAGAGTTGATCTACCACGAGATCGTAATGGCTAAAACCCTAGAAGTATAGCCTGTATGATTATGATTGTTGCCTCTATGGTCTAAGCCCTCCGGTTTATATAGACACCGAAGGGGACTAGGGTTGTACAAAGTCAGTTACACAGAAACAAATCTTCATATCCGAATGCCAAGCTTGCCATCCACGCCAAGGAGAGTCCCATCCAGACACGGGAGAGAGTCTTCGGTCTTGTATTTTCATAGCCCATCAGTCTGTCTCACGTTCCATAGTATGGATGCCCGAGGACCCCTTAATCCAAGACTCCCTCACGCAGCACAGAAATATGTTTCTATGGCACATACGTCAGTTGAAGAGAAAGCTAATGATGATGATCATGAAGCTTTAGATCAAGCTACTATCGAACCTCATAGGACGACAAGGGTGCATACAACTTCTAAGTGGTAACCCTGTCTTAAAGGTCGTGTTGTTGGACAATGGTGAACCTAGAAGCTATTGAGAAGCGATGGTGGGCCTGGATTCCAATAAATGGCTAAGAGCCATGAAATCCGAGATAAGATCCATGTATGAGAACAAAGTATGGACTTTGGTGGACTTGCCCGAAGATCGGCAAGCCATTGAGAATAAATGGATCTTTAATAAGATGACAGACGCTGATGGTAATGTCACCCTTTATGAAGCTCGACTTGTCTCAAAGAAGTTCCAACAAGTTCAAGGAGTTGGTTGTGATGAGACTCTCTCAATCATAGCGATGCTAAAGTCTGTTAGAATTTTGTTAGCAGTTGCTGCATTTTCATTTACGAAATCTGGTAGATGGATGTCAAGACAAAAGTTTCCTTGACGGTTTCTCTGAGGAAAGGTTGTATGTGGTACAACCAGGCTGTATGTGATACAACCAGAAGGTTTTGTCGATCCTAAGAATGCTAAAAGGTATGCAAGCTCCAGCTATCCTTCTATGGACTGGAGCAAGCATCTCGGAGTTGGAACATATGCTTTGATGAGGTGATCAAAGTTTTTAGGTTTATACAAAGTTTGCAAAAAACTTGTATTTACAAGAAAGTGAGTGGGAGCACTACAACATTTCTGATAAGTATATGTGGATGACATATTGTTGATAGGAAATGGTGTAGAATTTCTGGAAAGCATAAAGGGTTGTTTGAATGGAGTTTTTCAAAGAAAAACCTAGGTAAAACTGCTTACATATTGGGTATCAAGATCTATAGAGATAGATCAAGACGCCTAATAAGACTTCCATATAGTGCATACCTTGACATGATCTTGAAGGAGTTCAAGATGGATCAGTCAAAGAAGGAGTTCTTGCGTGAGTTGTAAGGTGTGAAGTTAAGACTTAAAGCTCGACCACGATAGAAGAAAGAGAATGGACGAAAGTCTTCCCCTATGCCTTAGACATAGGCTCTATACAGTATGCCATGCTGTGTGCCGCACCTGATACGTGCCTTCCCACGTGTCTGGCAAGGGGGTACAAGAGTGATCCAGGAGTGGATCATTGGACAGCGGTCAAAATTGTCCTTAGGAATAAGGAAATGCTTCTCGGTTATGGGGGTGATAAAGAGTTCAGCGTAAAAGGTTACATCGATGCAAGCTTTAACACCTATCCGGATGACTCTGAGTAGCAAACCGGATATGTATAGTGGAGCAACCATTTGGAAAAGCTCCAAGTGGAGCGTGGAAACAGCATTTACAATATGACCTAGAGATTTGTGAAGTACATACGGGTCTGAATGTTGCAGGCCCATTGACTAAAACCTCTCTCACAAGCAGAACATGAACAAAACCCAGAACTCATTGAGTCTTAATCACATGATGATGCGAACTAGATTATTAACTCTAGTAAACTCTTTGGGTGTAGTCACATGGTGATGTGGACTATGAGTGTTAATCATATGGCGATGTGAACTAGATTATTGACTCTAGTGCAAGTGGAAGACTATTGGAAATATGCCCTAGGGGCAATAATAAAATGGTTATTATTATATTTCCTTGTTCATGATAATTGCCTATTGTTCATGCTATAATTGTATTAACCGGAAACCGTAATACATGTGTGAATAAATAGACCACAACATGTCCCTAGTGAGCCTCTAGTTGACTAGCTCGTTGATCAATAGATGGTTATGGTTTCCTCACCATGGACATTAGTTGTCGTTGATAACGGGATCACTTTTAGGAGAATGATGTGATGGACAAGACCCAATCCTAAGCATAGCACAAAATCGTGTAGTTCATTTGCTAGAGCTTTTCTAATGTCAAGTATCATTTCTTAGACCATGAGATTGTGCACCTCCGGGATACCATAGGAATGCTTTGGGTGTATCAAATGTCACAATGTAACTGGGTGGCTATAAAGGTGCACTAAAGGTATCTCCAAAAGTGTCTGTTGGGTTGGCATGAATCGATATTGGGATTTGTCATTCCGTATGATGGAGAGGTATCTCTGGGCCCACTTGGTAATGCATCATCATAATGAGCTCAATGTGACTAAAGATTTAGCCACGGGATCATGCATTACGGAATGAGTAAAGAGACTTGCCTGTAACAAGATTGAACAAGGTATGGGGATACCGATGATCGAATCTCGGGCAAGTAACATACCGATGGACAAAGGGAATCGTATACGGGATTGATTGAATCCCCGACATCGTGGTTCATCCGATGAGATCATCGTGGAACATGTGGGAGCCAATATGGGTATCCAGATCCCGCTATTGGTTATTGGCCGGAGAGGTATCTCGGTCATGTGATCATGTCTGCATGGTTCCCGAACCCATAGGGTCTACACACTTAAGGTTCGGTGACGCTAGAGTTGTTATGGGAATAGTATGTGGTTACCGAAGGTTGTTCAGAGTCCCGGATGAGATACCGGACATGACGAGTAACTCCGAAATGGTCCGGAGGTGAAGATCGATATATTGGACGAAGGATATTGGAGTCCGGAAGTGTTCCGGGGGTACCAGGCTATGGCCAGCATTGATCGAAAGGTGTTTCGGGGGCCCCGGCAAGTGTTGCATGGCCTCATGGGCCAAGGGGAGGGGAAAACCAGCCCACTAAGGGGATGTGTGCTCCCACACCCTTTCCCATGTTTCTTTGGGAGGTGGGGCACCTCCACCTGACTTGGGAGGCAAGCCTCCACCTGCTTGGCTTGGGAGGCAAGTCTCCCTAGGGTTTCCCTAGGGAGATCCAATCTGCCCTAGCCGCCGCCCCCGAGGGGAAACCCTTGGGTGCCTCCTCCTCCCCCCTTACCCCTACATATAGTGAGGGAGAGAGAGGGCAGCTGCACCCTTACCCTAGCGCATCCCTCTCCCTCCTCCAACTCATCATCCTCCTCCGTAGTGCTTAGCGAAGCTCTGCCGGAGAACAACGAGCTCCACCACCACGCCGTCGTGCTGCCGGAGTTCTCCCTAAACTTCTCCTCTCCCCTTGCTGGATCAATAAGGATGAGACATCCCCGGGTTGTATGTGTGTTGAACGCGGAGCCGCCGTCAGTTTGGCGCTTGGATCGGATCTTCCATGATTTGAATCGCCATGAGTACGACTCCATCAACCGCGTTCTTGTAACGCTTCCGCTTAGCGATATTGAAGGGTATGAAGATGTTCTCCCTCTCTCTTGTTGCTAGAATCTCCTAGATTGATCTTGGTGACACGTAGGAATTTTTTTTGAATTATTACTACGATCCCCAACACTATGTACTCCGCTTCACACGTAGATGCCGCCACGACACTTTTCTTGGAACTGCACCAACTGATAGCTCCACCATTTAATATAAATACATATCTGGTTGTGACTTAGAGTCATCCTGATTAGTGTCAAAGCTTGCATCGATGTAACCATTTACGACGAGCTCTTTGTCACCTCCATAAATGAGAAACATATCCTTAGTCCTTTTCAGGTATTTCAGGATGTTCTTGAACACTGTCCAGTGACCCACTCCTGGATTACTTTTGTACCTCCCTGCTAAAATAATAGCAAGGCACACATCAAGTCTGGTACACAGCATTGCATACATGATAGAACCTATATATGGCTGAGGCATAGGGAATGACTTTCATTTTTCTCTCTATCTTCTGCAATGGTTGGGCATTGAGTCTGACTCAACTTCACACCTTGTAACACAGGCAAGAACCATTTCTTTGACTAATCCATTTTGAACTTCTTCAAAACTTTATCAAGGTATGTGCTTTGTGAAAGTCCAATTAAGTGTCTTGATCTATCTCTATAGATCTTGATGCCCAATATATAAGCAGCTTCACCGAGGTCTTTCATTGAAAAATTCTTATTCAAGTATCCTATCCAGAAATTTTGTATTATTTCCAATCAACAATATGTCATCCACATATAATATTAGAAATGCTAAAAAGCTCCCACTCACTTTCTTGTAAATACAGGCTTCTCCAAAAGTCTGTATAAAACCATGTGCTTTGATCACACTATCAAAGCGTATATTCCAACTCTGAGAGGCTTGCACCAGTCCATAAATGGATCGCTGGAGCTTGCACACTTTGTTAGCACCTTTGCGACCGACAAAACCTTCTGGTTGCATCATATACAACTCTTCTTTAAGATCTTCATTAATGAATGCATATTTGACATCCATTTGCCAAATTTCATAATCATAAAATGCGGCAATTGCTAACATGATTCAGACAGACTTAAGCATCGCTACGGGTGAGAAGGTCTCATCATAGTCAACTCCTTGAACTTGTCGAAAACCTTTCGCAACAACTCGAGCTTTGTAGACAATAACATTACCGTCAGCGTAAGTCTTCTTCTTGAAGATCCATTTATTCTCTATGGCTTGCCGATCATCGGGCAAGTCAACCAAAGTCCACACTTTGTTCTCGTACATGGATCCCATCTCAGATTTCATGGCCTCAAGCCATTTCGCAGAATCTAGGGTCATCATCGCTTCCTCTTAGTTCGTAGGTTCGTCATGGTCTAGTAACATGACTTCCAGAACAGGATTAGCATACCACTCTGGTGCGGAACGTACTCTGGTTGACCTACGAGGTTCGGTAGTAACTTGATCTGAAGTTTCATGATCATCATCATTAACTTCCTCACTAATTGGTGTAGGAATCACTGGAACTGATTTCTTTAATAAACTACTTTCCAATTCAGGAGAAGGTACAATTACCTCCTCAAGTTTTACTTTCCTCCCACTCACTTCTTTCGAGAGAAACTCCTTCTCTAGAAAGGATCCATTTTTAGCAACGAATGTCTTGCCTTCGGATCTGTGATAGAAGGTGTACCCAACAGTCTCCTTTGGGTATCCTATGAAGACGCATTTCTCCGATTTGGGTTCGAACTTATCAGGTTGAAGATTTTTCACATAAGCATCGTAGCCCCAGATTTTAAGAAACGACAACTTAGGTTTCTTGCCAAACCACAGTTCATATGGTGTAATCTCAATGGATCTAGATGGTGCCCTATTTAATGTGAATGTAGCCATCTCTAAAGCATAACCCCAAAACGATAGCGATAAATCAGTAAAAGACATCATAGATCGCACCATATCTAATAAAGTACGGTCACGACATTCGGACACACGATTACACTGTGGTATTCCAGGTGGCGTTAGTTGCGAAAATATTCCACATTGTTTCAATTGAAAACCAAACTCATAACTCAAATATTCACCTCCACGATCAGTTCATAGAAATTTTATTTTCTTGTTATGTAACTTTTCTACTTCACTCTGAAATTCTTTGAACTTTTCAAATGTTTCAAACTTATGTTTAGTAAAGTAGATATACCCATATCTGCTCAAATCATTTGTGAAGGTCAGAAAATAAAGATACCCGACGTGAGCCTCAACACTCATTGGACCACATACATCAGTATGTATTATTTCCAATAAGTTAGTTGCTCGCTCCATTGTTCTGGAGAACGGAGTCTTGGTCATCTTGCCCATGAGGCATGGTTCGCAAGCATCAAGTGTTTCCAAAAGCCAATCAGCATGGAGTTTCTTCATGTGCTTTACACCAATATGACCTAAACGGCAGTGCCACAAATAAGTTGCACTATGATTATTAACTTTGCATCTTTTGGCTTCAATATTATGAATATGTGTATCACTACTATCGAGATTCAACAAAAATAGACCACTCATCAAGGGTGCATGACCATAAAAGATATTACTCATATAAATAGAACAACCATTATTCACTGATTTAAATGAATATCTGTCTCCATCAAACAAGATCCAGATATAATGGTCGCTGGCACCAAATAACAATTATTCATGTCTAAAACTAATCGCGAAGGTAGATCTAGAGGTAGCGTGCCGACGGCAATCACATCGCCTTTGGAACCATTTCCCACGTGCATCGTCACCTCGTCCTTAGCCAATCTTCGTTTAATCTGTAGCCCCTATTTTGAGTTGCAAATATGAGGAACAGAACTAGTATCAAATACCCAGGCACTACTATGAGCATTAGTAAGGTACACATCAATAACATATATATCAAATATACCTTTCACTTTGCCATCCTTCTTATCCGCCAAATACTTGGGGTAGTTCCGCTTCAAGTGACCAGTCCCTTTGCAGTACAAGCACTCAGTCTAAGGCTTAGGTCCAGACTTGGGTTTCTTGACTTGAGCAGCAACTTGCTTGCCGTTCTTCTTGAAGTTCCCCTTATTCCCTTTACCTTTTTTCTTGAAACTAGTGATCTTGTTAACCATCAATACTTGATGCTCCTTCTTGATTTCTACCTTCGCAGCCTTTAGCATCACGAAGAGCTCTTGAATTGTCTTATCCATCCCTTGCATATTATAGTTCGTCACAAAGCTTTTGTAGCTTGGTGGCAGTGATTGAAGAACTCTGTCAATGACACTATCATCAGGAAGATTAACTACCAGTTGAGTCAAGTGGTTGTGGTGCCCAGACATTCTGAGTATATGTTCACTAACAGAACTATTCTCCTCCATCTTGCAGCTATAGAACTTATTGGAGACTTCATATCCCTCAATTCGGGCATTTTCTTGAAATATTAACTTCAACTCCTGGAACATCTCATATGCTCCATGATGTTCAAAACGTCTTTGAAGTCCCGATTCTAAGTTGTAAAGCATGGCACACTGAACTATCGAGTAGTCATCAGCTTTGCTCTGCCAGACGTTCATAACGTCCGGAGTAGCTCCTTGTCGGTGTCAAAACCGGCGGATCTTGGGTAGGGGGTCCCGAACTGTGCGTCTAAGGCGGATGGTAACAGGAGGCAGGGGACACGATGTTTTAACCAGGTTTGGGCCCTCTTGATGGAGGTAAAACCCTACATCCTACTTGATTATTCTTGATAATACGAGTAGTACAAGAGTTGATCTACCACGAGATCAGAGAGGCTAAACCCTAGAAGGTAGCCTATGGTATGATTGTATGTTGTCCTACGGACTAAAACCTCCGGTTTATATAGACACCGGAGGAGGCTAGGGTTACACAAGGTCGGTTACAAAGGAGGAGATATCCATATCCGTATTGCCTAGCTCGCCTTCCATGCCAAGTAGAGTCCCATCCGGACACGGGACGAAGTCTTCAATCTTGTATCTTCGTAGTCCACTAGTCAGGCCAAAGGATATATAGTCCGGCTGTCCGGAGACCCCCTAATCCAGGACTCCCTCAATAGCCCCTGAACCAGTCTTCAATGGCGATGATTCCGGCGCGCAGTGTTGTCTTCGGCATTGCAAGGCGGGTTCCTCCTCCGAATACACCACGGAAGAGTTTGAATACAAGGATAGTGTCCGACCCTGCAAAATAAGTTCCACATACCATCGTAGAGAGAATAATATTTCCACAAATCTAATCTGCTGACACGTTTTGGCAGCATGACATCACGCCATGGCCTGGTAATTATTTGAACTGTTTTTCTTTAACCAGCCCCGCACATAACGCGAGGCGGTTTCTTTACACGTCTTGTCAAAGCAGAGATCGTGTTCCCCTTATCACGGGAATCTCATCAATACAAATGTGGGTAACCTAACCGTGCCTATTGGTATGACCCCTAGATCTTAGGTAAGTATCAAACGGCCACGAGGAAGACGCCTGATATTCATCCCCTTTATAAAGGGACAAGGCTTTTTATTTTTTCCCTCCCGTTCTCAATCGAATCCTCCCCCCACCTGGAGTTCTAACACCCAAAGCCCGGGTCAGGTGCTTCGGACCTTCAATCATGTCCGGATCCAGCCTTCAAGGCCGGTGGATGCCTTCCTCCGTCACGGAGGAGGACATCAAGAAGTTGAGGGAAGCCAGATACCTGACCGCCGAAATTTTGCATAGGTTGCCCGCCCGAGGGCAGGTCGTCCCTACTCCCGAACCCAACGAGAGCGTTTTGTTCGTCTCCCACTTCCCCCGAGGACTAGGCCTCGCTCTGGATTCCTTTGTTAGAGGTCTTATGTTCTATTATGGGCTGGATTTTCACGATCTGGCCCCAGATTCCCTTCTTCACATCTCGTCATTTATTGTCGTTTGTGAGGCCTTCCTCCGCATTACCCCTCACTTCAGCCTGTGGCTCAAGACCTTCGATGTGAAGCCGAAGATGGTCGAGGGGTAGTACGCAGCGTGCGGAGGTGCTCTGATAAGCAAAATTGCTGACGCTCCATGGCCAAAGGGTTCCTTTGCAGAGGTGTCCGGATTGTGGCAACGGGAGTGGTTTTACGTCACAGCTCCCCAAAGTGCCAAGTGGGTAGCTGCCCCCACCTTTCGCTCGGGCCCTCCACCACAACAGATGTCATGGATCAGCAGGGGGCTGAGCTGGGGTCCAGCCAAGGACGTGCCAATACTGCAGAGCCGTATTCGAGATCTCTTCAAGGGAGATTCCAGTCTAGTTATGGTAATGCAAGTTATGCTGGTTCGTCGAGTCCAGCCTTACAAACGCCGGCCCCTCCGCATGTGGGAATTCAACCCGGAAGGACCGCACACTATTCAGAATTTCCTCGGCATGACGCACAAGGAGATGTACAAATCGTTCTTCGGACCCCAAATAGAGTGTCCGGACACTACCGAGGACATGGGCCTGAGCTGCAACCGCCCCGCTGCCCAAGTAAGTAATCCCATGGCCAAACACACTGTCCTTTTATTTATCATGACATCATTCTGAAGAATCGCTCTTTGACCAGGACTGAATAACAAAGGCAAAGATGATCCGGTGTTCGGCCCCCCTTCCTGAAGGCTTGGACAATCCGGTGCTGGAAAAGATGCTCGAGCCAGCACCTTGTCTGGTGCCCTCAAAGGAAGATGAAGGGGAGAATAAAGAGGGCAAAAGTGGGCCTCCATTGCTACCTATTCCAATCGAGGGAATGAGCGCCTCCGCGAGGGAGGATAACCAAGGGGAAGAATCTGACATTCTCTCTCCCCGGGGAAGGAAGAGGACTACCTCTGAAGATCCACAAACCAAGGTTTCCAAACGGGAGAAGAAATCTCTGCCAGAGGGTCCTGCCTCGGAGGGTATTCTTGCCGCACAATGTCCGCATGGGGATCAGCCCTCTACCGAGCTGTAAGTAATCAAAAAGGACTTAATAGTGAAGATATCCTACCTTACTTCTAAGGAAAATAACCGAAGCATTTATCTTGCAGTTCGGATCTTAGCCCTTCTCAGCAGGACTCGTCTTCAGGGGATCTTCCAGAGACGATGGAGAGCGAAACGCCTCCCCCTGCCACACCGCCTCACGAGGCGGGCAACCCCGAGGTGTCGTCACGGAGGGTTTCTCCTGATCCGGCAAGGCCAGAAGGTAATCCTACGGCCACCCGAAGTCCCCAGTATCCGGCTCTTGAATAGAGCAATCAAAAGAGTCCGGCACCGTCTGGTATGCGGTCGGACGTACTGAGGGATCTGCTAGAGCGAGCGACTATCTCAGAAGGGCACCGTACGTTGATGGGTACGGTGATTGAAAGGATTTTGTCCGCCGAAAGCGGGTTGCATGAAGCCTTTATGAGTCTACTGACGGGTTTTGAGGTACGTGAAATGATGTAAATTTTTGACAGTACCGCACATTTTTAGGTGTGCCCTGTGTGGATAGTAGCCCCTCAGACTCTGGTTGTCATCAAAAATGGCGGTAAACAGGGGATCATAGTCCCAGATAATACGCCTGTATGCGTAGGTGGTTGAAGCTCTGGTGGCTAGACAGACTGATGGGTTTGCCGAACTAAAGCGGCAACTGGGTGCGGCAGATGCAGACATCATGCTTGTTAACAAGCGGCTTGACGAGGCACAGGGTAGGTGATTTTTCTGGTGAATGTCACATAGTAAGAGCAGCATGATGCATGTATCTTTAATATGTTGTGACTGCAGATGGAGCTGCCACTGTGGAGACCCTTCGGGCGGAGCTTGCCCGAGCCAAGGAGCAATCAAGGAGTAGTAATGCGGCCGCTTTAAAGGCGGCCGAAGAGTTAAGGGCCAAACAGGCCGCACAATTTGGGAGCAAAGAAAAAATTGCCAAGATGGCCGTGGAGTTAAAAGATGCTACTGACCATTACCGGCTTCTTGAAGAAGAAAAACGGGTGAAGGCGACGGACCTGGAGAAGGCCCGGGTGGCTGCCAAGGAAGCCCACTCCAAAATTATAGCGACGAAGGAGGAGCTGAATCAAGCTGCGGCTATGGAGTTCTGTGGATGAGTACATGGATTGTTGGAAATATGCCCTAGAGGCAATAATAAAATGGCTATTATTGTATTTCCTTGTTCATGCTAATTGTCTATTGTTCATGCTATAATTGCATTAACCAGAAACCGTAATACATGTGTGAATACATAGACCACAACATGTCCCTAGTAAGCCTCTAGTTGACTAGCTTGTTGATCAATAGATGGTCATGGTTTCCTGACAATGGACATTGGATGTCATTGATAATGGGATCACATCATTAGGAGAATGATGTGATGGACAAGACCCAATCCAAAGCCTAGCACAAGATCGTATAGTTCGTCTGCTAAAGCTTTTCTAATGTCAAGTATCATTTCCTTAGACCATGAGATTGTGCAACTCCCGGATACCGTAGGAATGCTTTGGGTGTACCAAACGCCACAACGTAACTGGGTGGCTATAAAGGTGCACTACGGGTATCTTCGAAAGTGTCTGTTGGGTTGGCACGAATCGAGACTGGGATTTGTCACTCTGTGTAAACGAAGAGGTATCTCTAGGCCCACTAGGTAGGACATCATCATAATGTGCACAATGTGACCAAGGAGTTGATCACAGGATGATGTGTTACGGAACGAGTAAAGAGACTTGCCGGTAACGATATTGAACAAGGTATCGGAATACCGACGATTGAATCTCGGGCAAGTACTATACCGGTAGACAAAGGGAATTGTATACGGGATTGACTGAATCCTTGACATCATGGTTCATCCGATGAGATCATCGTGGAACATGTGGGAGCCAACATGGGTATCCAGATCCCGCTGTTGGTTATTGACCAGAGAGATGTCTCGGTCATGTCTGCATTATTCCCGAGCCCGTAGGGTCTACACACTTAAGGTTCGATGATGCTAGGGTTATAGGGAAAGTATGTACGCGGTTAACAAATGTTGTTCGGAGTCCCGGATGAGATCCCGGACGTCAAGAGGAGTTCCGAAATCGTCCGGAGGTGAAGATTGATATATTAGACGAAGGGTTTTGGAGTCCAGAAGTGTTCCGGAGGTACTAGGTGATGACCAGCATGACTGAAAGGTGTTTCGGGAGCCCCGGCAAGTGTTGGGGGGGCTTCATGGGCCAAGGGAAGGGGGCAAACCAGCCCACTAAGGGGTTGTGTGCCCCCCTCACCTATTCCCACGTGACCAGGGGGTTTGGGGCGCCTCATCTAGGGTTCCTACCTCCTGGCTTGGGGGCCAAGTCACCCAAGGGGGAGATCCCATCTGCCCTGGCCGCCGCCCCCCTAGGGGAAACCCTAGGGCGCCTCCCCTTGCCCTTGCCCCTATATATAGTGGAGGTTTTGGGGCTGCACAACACACAAGTCTCTCTCTCCCAAGGTGCAGCCCTTCCTCTCTCCCTCCTCATCTCTCGTAGTGCTTGGCGAAGCCCTGCTGGAGTGCTGCGCTCCTCCACCACCACCACGCCGTCGTGCTGCTACTGGATGGAGTCTTCCCCAACCTCTCCCTCTCTCCTTGCTAGATCAAGGCATGGGAGACGTCACCGGGCTGCACGTGTGTTGAACGCAGAGGCGCCGTTGTTCGGCGCTTCGATCGGAATCGACCGCGATCTGAATCACTACGAGTATGACTACCTCATCCGCGTTCTAGTAACGCTTCCGCTTAGCGATCTACAAGGGTATGTAGATGCACTCCCCATCCCCTCGTTGCTAGATTACTCCATAGATTGATCTTGGTGATGCATAGAAAATTTTAAATTTCTGCTATGATCCCCAACAGTGGCATCATGAGCTAGGTCTATGCGTAGATTCTATGCACGAGTAGAACACAAAGTATTTGTGGGCGATGATTTGTTCAATTTGCTTGTCGTTACTAGTCTTATCTTGATTCGGCGGCATTGTGGGATGAAGCGGCCCAGACCGACCTTACACGTACACTTACGTGAGACAGGTTCCACTGTCTGACATGCAATTGATGCATAAGGTGGCTGGCGGGTGTCTGTCTCTCCCACTTTAGTCAGATCGGATTCGATGAAAAGGGTCCTTATGAAGGGTAAATAGCAATTGGCATATCACCGTTGTGGTTTTGCGTAGGTAAGAAACGTTCTTGCTAGAAACCCATAGCAGCCACGTAAAACATGCAACAACAATTAGAGGACGTCTAACTTGTTTTTGCAGGGTATGCTATGTGATGTGATATGGCCAAAAGGATGTGATGAATGATATATGTGATGTAGGAGATTGATCATGTTCTTGTAATAGGAATCACGACTTGCATGTCGATGAGTATGACAACCGGCAGGAGCCATAGGAGTTGTCTTAATTTATTTATGACATGCGTGTCAATGAAAACGCCATGTAATTACTTTACCTTATTGCTAACCGTTAGCCATAGTAGTAGAAGTAATAGTTGGCGAGGCAACTTCATGAAGACATGATGATGGAGATCATGGTGTCATGCCGGTGATGATGGTGTTCGTGCCACGCATCGAAGATGGAGATCAAAGGCACAAGATGGTATTGGCCATATCATGTCACTTTATGATTTGCATGTGATGTTTATCATGTTTACATCTTATTTGCTTAGAACGACGGTAGCATAAATAAGATGATCCCTCGCAATAATTTCAAGAAAGTGTTCCCCCAAACTGTGCATTGTTGCTAAGGTCCATTGTTCCGAAGCACCACGTGATGATCGGGTGTGATAAGTTCTAACGTTCGCATACAACGGGTGTAAGCCAGATTTACACAAGCAATACACTTAGGTTAACTTGGCGAGCCTAGCATGTACAGACATGGCCTCGGAACACGGAAGACCGAAAGGTTGAACATGAGTCGTATAGTGGATACGATCAACATGAAGATGTTCACCGATGATGACTAGTCCGTCTCACGTGATGATCGGACACGGCCTAGTTGACTCGGATCATGTATCACTTAGATGACTAGAGGGATGTCTATCTAAGTGGGAGTTCATTGAATAATTTGATTAGATGAACTTAATTATCATGAACATAGTAAAAAGGTCTTTGAAATTATGTTGTAGCTCACGCTTTGGTTCTAATGTTTTAGATATGTTCCTAGAGAAAATTTAGTTGAGAGTTGACAGTAGCAATTATGCGGACTGGGTCCGTGAACTGAGGATTGTCCTCATTGCTGCACAGAAGGGTTATGTCCTTAATGCACCGCTTAGTGTGTTGAACCTCAAGCATCATCTATAGATGTTGGGAAACATCTGACATACACATTTTGATGACTACGTGATAGTTCAGTACGTAATACTAACGGTTTAGAATTGTGGCACCAAAGACGTTTTTGAAACGTCACAGAACATATGAGATGTTCCAAAGACTGAAATTGGAATTTCAGACTAGTGCCCACGTCAAGAGGTATGAGACCTCTGACAAGTTTCTTAAGCCTGCAAACTAAGGGAGAAAAACTCAATCGTTGAGCATGTGCTCAGATTGTCTGAGTACTGCAATCGCTTGAATTGAGTGGGAGTTAATCTTCCAGATGAGATAGTGATGGTTCTCCATAGTCACTTCTACCAAGATATTGGAGCTTTGTGATGAACTATAACATATCAGGGATAGACATGATGATCCTTGAGCAACTTGCGATGTTTGACACCGCGGAAGTAGAAATCAAGTAGGAGCATCAATTGTTGATGGTTAAACCACTAGTTTCAAGAAGGGCAAGGGAAAGAAGGGATACTTCATGAGACGGCAAATCAGTTGCTGCTCTAGTGAAGAAACCCAATGTTGAACCAAACCCGAGACTAAGTGCTTCTATAATGAGGGGAACGGTCACTGAAGCAAAACTACCCTAGATACTTGGTAGATGAGAAGGCTGGCAAGGTCGACAGAAGTATTTTGGATCTACGTCATATTATTGTGTACTTTACTAGTACTGCTAGCAGCACCAGGGTAATAAATACCGGTTCGGTTGCTAAGCGTTAGTAACTCGAAATAAAAGGCTGCGAAGACTAGCTAAAGGTGAGATGACGATATGTGTTGGAAGTGTTTCCAAGGTTGATGTGATCAAACATCGCACGCTCCCTCTACCATCGGGATTGGTGTTAAACCGAAATTATTGTTATTTGGTGTTTGCGTTGAGCATAGACATGATTGGATTATGTTTATCGCCACATGGTTATTCATTTAAGGAGAATAATGGTTACTCTGTTTATTTGAATAATACCTTCAATGGTCTTGCACCTAAAATGAATGGTTTATTGAATCTCGATCATAGTGATACACATGTTCATGCCAAAAGATATAAGATAGTAATGATAGTACCACGTACTTGTGGCACTGCCATTTGAGTCATGTTGGTATAAAACGCATGAAGAAGCTCCATGTTGATGGATCTTTGGACTCACTCGTTTTTGAAAAGATTGAGACAGGCGAACCATGTCTGTTGGTAGATATGCATGAAGAAACTCCATGCAGATGGATCATTTGGACTCACTTGATTTTGAATCACTTGAGACATGCAAATCATACCACATCGGCAAGATGACTGAAAGGCCTCGTTTTCAGTAAGATGGAACAAGAAAGCAACTTTTGTTGGAAGTAATACATTTTGATGTGTGCAGTCCAATGAGTGCTGAGGCACGCAGTGGATATCGTTATGTTCTTACTTCACAGATGATTTGAGTAGATGCTGAGTATATTTACTTGATGAAACACAAGTCTGAATTATATAAAGGTTTAAGTAATTTCAGAGTGAAGTTGAAGATCGTCGTGACAAGATGATAAAATGTCTATGATATGATCATAGAGATGAATATCTGAGTTACGAGTTTGGCACACAATTAAGACATTCTGGAAATTGTTTCACAACTAATACCGCCTGGACCACCATAGTGTGATGGTGTGTCCGAACATCACAACTGCACCCTATTAGATATGGTGCATACCATTATGTCTCTTATCGAATTACCACTATTGTTTATGGGTTAGGCATTAGAGACAACCGCACTCACTTTAAATAGGGGACCACACAATTCCGTTGAGACGACACCGTATGAACTATGGTTTAGAGAAACCTAAGCTGTCGTTTCTTAAAAGTTTGGGGCTGCGATGCTTATGTGAAAAAGTTTCAGGCTGATAAGCTCGAACCCAAAGCGGATAAATGCATCTTCATAGAATACCCAAAAATAGTTGGGTATACCTCCTATTTCAGATCTGAAAGCAAAAGTGATTGTTTCTAGAAACGGGTCCTTTCTCGAGGAAAAGTTTCTCTCGAAAGAATTGAGTGGGAGGATGGTGGAGACTTGATGAGGTTATTGAACTGTCACTTCAACTAGTGTGTAGCAGGGCACAGGAAGTTGTTCCTGTGGCACCTACACCATTGAAGTGGAAGCTTATGATAGTGACCATGAAACTTCGGAGCAAGTCACTACCAAACCTCATAGGTCGACAAGGATGCATACTACTTCAGAGTGGTACGTAATCGTGTCTTGGAAGTCATGTTGCTAGACAACAATGAACCTACGAGCTATGGAGAAGTGATGGTGGGCCCAGATTCTGAAGAATGGCTCGAGGCCATAAAATTCGAGAGAGGATCCATGTATAAAAGAAAGTATAGACTTTGAAAGAACCACTTGATGGTCGTAAGGCTGTTGGGTGCAGATGGATTTTAAAAGGAAGGCAGACAATGATGGTAAGTGTCACCATTAAGAAAGCTCGACTTGTCGTTAAGATGTTTCCCGACAAGTTCAAGGAGTTGACTACGATGAGACTTTCTCACTCGTAGCGATGCTAAGAGTCTGTTGGAATTATGTTAGCAGTTACTGCATTATTTATGAAATCTTACAGATAGGATGTAAAAAACATTGTTTCCTCGACATTTTTCTTGAGGAAAGGTTGTATGTGATACAACCAGAAGGTTTTGTTAATCCTGAAAGATGCTGAAAAGTATGCAAAGCTCCAACAATCCTTCTAAGGACTGGAGTAAGCATCTCAGAGTTGGAATGTATGCTTTGATGAGATGATCAAAGATTTTGGGTTTATACAAAGTTTATGAGAAACTTGTATTTCCAAAGAAGTGAGTGGGAGCACTATAGAATTTTTGATGAGTATATGTTGTTAACATATTGTAGATCAGAAATGATGTAGAATTTCTGGAAAGCATGCAGGGTTAATTGAAAAGAGTTTTTCAATGGAAAATCTGGATTAAGCTACTTGAACATTGAGCATCAAGATCTATAATGATAGATCAAAAACGCTTAATAGTACTTTCGAATGAATACATACCGTGACAAGATTTTGAAGGAGTTCAAAATAGATCAGCAAAGAAGGAGTTCTTAGCTGTGTTACAAGGTGTGAATATTGAGTAAGACTCAAGACCTGACCACGGCAGAAGAGAGAGAAAAGACGAAGGTCGTCCCCTATGCTTTAGACGTAGGCTCTACAGTATGCTATGTTGTGTACCGCACCTGAAGTGCGCCTTGCCATGAGTCAGTCAAGGGGTACAAGAGTGATCCAGGAATGGATCACACGACAGCGGTCGAACTTATCCTTAGTAACTAGTGGACTAAGCAATTTTCTCGATTATGGAGGTGGTAAAAGAGTTTGTCATAAAGGGTTACGTCGATGCAAACTTTGACACTAATCCGGATGACTCTAAGTAGTGAACCGGATTCGTATAGTAGAACAGTTATTTGGAATAGCTCCAAGTAGCGTGTGGTACCTACATCTACAAGATGACATAGAGATTTGTAAAGCACACATGGATCTGAAAGGTTCAGACTCATTGACTAATAAACCTCTCTCACAAGCAAGATATGAACAAACCCCATGGGTGTTGGATTCATTGCAATCACATAGTGATGTGAACCAGATTATTGACTCTAGTGCAAGTGGGAGACTGTTGGAAATATGCCCTAGAGGCAATAATAAAATGGTTATTATTGTATTTCCTTGTTTATGATAATTGTCTATTGTTCATGCTATAATTGTATTAACCGAAAACCGTAATACATGTGTGAATACATAGACCACAACATGTCCCTAGTAAGCCTCTAGTTGACTAGCTCGTTGATCAATAGATGGTCATAGTTTCCTGACCATGGACATTGGATGTCATTGATAATGGGATCACATCATTAGGAGAATGATGTGATGGACAAGACCCAATCCTAAGCCTAGCACAAGATCGTATAGTTCGTCTGCTAAAGCTTTTCTAATGTCAAGTATCATTTCCTTAGACCATGAGATTGTGCAACTCCCGGATATCGTAGGAATGCTTTGGGTGTACCAAACGCCACAACGTAACTGGGTGGCTATAAAGGTGCACTACGGGTATCTCTGAAAGTGTCTGTTGGGTTGGCACGAATCGAGACTGGGATTTGTCACTCCGTGTAAACGGAGAGGTATCTCTGGGCCCACTCGGTAGGACATCATCATAATGTGCACAATGTGACCAAGGAGTTGATCATGGGATGATGTGTTACAGAACGAGTAAAGAGACTTGCCGGTAACGAGATTGAACAAGGTATCGGGATACCGACGATCGAATCTCGGGCAAGTACTATATCGGTAGACAAAGGGAATTGTATACAGGATTGACTGAATCCTTGACATCGTGGTTCATCCAATGAGATCATCCTGGAACATGTGGGAGCCAACATGGGTATCCAGATCCCGCTGTTGGTTATTGACCAGAGAGATGTCTCAGCCATGTCTGCATTATTCCCGAGCCCGTAGGGTCTACACACTTAAGGTTCGATGATGCTAGGGTTATAGGGAAAGTATGTATTTGGTTACGAATGTTGTTTGGAATCCTGGATGAGATCCTAGATGTCATGAGCAGTTCAGGAATGGTCCGGAGGTGAAGATTGATATATTGGATGAAGGGTTTTGGTGTCCGGAAGTGTTCCGGAGGTACCTGGTGATGACCAGCATGACCGAAAGGTGTTTCGGGAGCCCCGGCAAGTGTTGGGGAGCTTCATGGGCCAAGGGAAGAGGGCAAACCAGCCCACTAAGGGGTTGTGGGCCCCCCTCACCTATTCCCATGTGACCAGGGGGTTTGGGGCGCCCCATCTAGGGTTCCCACCTCCTGGTTTGGGGGCCAAGTCACCCAAGGGGGAGATCACATCTGCCCTAGCCGCCCCCCCTAGGGGAAACCCTAGGGCGCCTACCCTTGCCATTGCCCCTATATATAGTGGAGGTTTTGGGGATGCACAACACACGAGTCTCTCTCTCCCAAGGTGCAGCCCTACCTCTCTCCCTCCTCGTCTCTCGTAGTGCTTGGTGAAGCCCTGCTGGAGTACCGCGCTCCTGCACCACCACCACGCCGTTGTGTTGCTGCTGGACGGAGTCTTCCCCAACCTCTCCCTCTCTCCTTGCTGGATCAAGGCATGGAAGACGTCACCGGGCTGCACATGTGTTGAACGCGGAGGCGTCGTTGTTCAGCGCTTAGATCAGAATCGACCGCGATCTGAATCGCTACGAGTATGACTACCTCATCCGCGTTCTAGTAATGCTTCCGCTTAGCGATCTACAAGGGTATGTAGATGCACTCCCTTTCCCCTCGTTGCTAGATTACTCCATAGATTGATCTTGGTGATGCATAGAAAATTTTAAATTTCTGCTACGATCCCCAACATGGATTTGGCCGCAAAAATGCTGCGGATGCGACCGAGTACTTCAAGGATCAGAAAGGTCCTGAAGTGGAGAAGCTGTTCTGGTCACAGTTTCACGCTCCAGTCCACCCGCTGTTGCTGAATGAGTGATTGACCGGTTGGGCTGAGCTCCATAGATTATCCGGACTGGCCATGAGGTCCATTGTGGATCATTTGTGGCCAGGAGGGCCAAGGCCGAATAGCTACTTTAGCTTAGTGCAACAATTCCTTGGCGTTGTGCCACGCATCGATGATGTAAAGAGGTCGGCGTGCATAGAAGGCTCGCGGATGGCCCTTGCCCGTGTCAAAACATACTGGGCGGAGATGGATGCCACCACTGTTGCGGCACAGGGTTCGGCCATAGGCCGAGTGGCTGCCGAGCACTACTTTGAAGAAGTTCTTGAAGGCGCTCGTTCGATAGAGGCTTAGTGCTCGAAGAATATTATGTTTGAGTGACATGTATTCCCATTGTAAAAACAATGTTTTATTGATTTTATCAAGGCTGTATTTATACTTTTACCCGAAAGTACTATGATGCCTCATGTGCGGCCGTTTATGATATATGTATATAACCTGAAAGATGGCAGTCGTCGGCTTCAGCCCCCATGCATATAATGTGGGGGTGTTCACAGAAGACGCATGTTCACATTTGATCCAACGTCTTGGTCCATTATGGAGGTGATAGCGCAGCGAACTAGGCAATCGGACTATAATGCTTTAACACTTTCACTTAGCCAAAGGAGTTTGACAGTGGGGCTACTATATAGCCCCTGGTGGCTCCGCACTCATCCGAATTCGGGGTGCATACATGCCTGGCCGGGAAACGGCCCTTCGTTAAGGCGGAGGAATCCCGAATATTCTTCTAGGTCATCGAGTGGTTGACCAGTCTCACGCTATATCATGACAGTCAGTTTTCGGCTTTCTCTACTGAGGTGCTCGTCTGGATGAACCAGGGCACAATCGCAGTAGTTCTCCTGGTGCCGCTTTAGCCGATGGAGCGGAACGTAAGGTAGCAAAACACAGGAGCCGGGCAAACCCAAATTTGACCAAAGACATGATTCGGAGTTGATGCATATAAGGCCAAACTCGCAACGTCGAACACTCCCTAAGGTATTCGGTCTTTATGATGTAAACCGGGCTTAAGCAGTGCCCTTTGTAATAAGCCCCTGGTGTACAGGTACGTGCAGTATTCTGACGTGGCATCATGCCAATACGTCAGCATCCTTCTCAATTGTACTGAGAATCCGGGGGATGTGTATCAACAAGAGACAGTAAAAAAATATTTACGCAGGGTCTTAATCTAAAAAGAATCCTTGGAATGGGTCCCTGCTGCACGTCTGCACCTGTGTCTCCGTTGTGCCGTATCCTGGACGGGTGTAGCACGATGGTCATCTGTAAAAGAGAGGAACTTAGTTGACAAGTTGTCGTGCAAAAAGGTAGGTTTTACTAAAGAAACCATGTACAATTCAAGATGAGTAAAGTTGAGCCTAATTTCCACTTGTTTGCGCGCGTTGAGCCCCTTGTATTGTAATAGGGGTATAGCCATCAAACCTGTATCGATTACATATAGCTGCACCAGACTCGTCTAACCGCGTCCGTGGTCTTAACGACCTATCAGATGCTTTAGTCGTAAGGCAGCCGCACGGTCTTCCGCGCGCAAGGAGCGCTCAATATTTACATTTACTATAATGATGTTGTGCGGACCGGGCATCTTAAGCATGAGAGAAGCATAATGCGGTATTGCGTTAAAGCGAGCGAAATCTTTGCGTCCGAGTAGTGCTTGATAACCACTTTGGAACGGAGCAATGTGGAATGTTAAAGTTTCACTGCGGAAGTTATCAGGAAAGCTGATATAACCTCTAGTAGCAGGGAACCCATGCAATCGGCCTCTGGGCCTGGCATTACTCCTTTAAAGGTAGTATTGTTGTGGCTAATTTTTGTTGGGTCTATCCCCTTTTTGCGGACTGTGTCCTGATATATCAGGTTTAGACTGCTGCCGCCGTCCATCAGGACTCGTGTGAAGTGGTATCCGTCAATTATTGGGTCTAATACCAAGGCAGCCCATCCTGCACGCCGGATACTTGCCGAGTAATCCTGATGGTCGAAGGTGATCGGTTGGGACGACCAGTGGCAGAACTCCGCGGTTATAGGCCCTAGGGCATGTGTCCCTAGGAGTGCTGCTTTGTTTCTCCCCTTTGTCACGTGTAACACGTTTACTGTTTTGACTTCTGGTGGGAATTTCTTCTGTTCCCCAGTCCTTTTCTTGCGAGGCTCGTCCTCGTCTTCGCTTGGTGTATCCTGCCCCTTATGTTCGGCGTTGAGCTTGCCAGACTGCTTGAAGACCCAACATTCTCTATGGGTATGATTTGCAGGTTTATCGGGGATGCTATGGATCTGACATATTTGGTCCAGAATCTTGTTTAGGCTAGACAGTTCGTCTCTGTTGCCTTTGGAGGGCAGCTTTTGCTAACCTTGCCGAGAGCTTCTGAATCCGGCGTTTACCGCCGTGCTCTTCGGGCTACCTTCTTTATTCTGGCGCTTGCTTTTGCTGCGTCGTGATTTCCCGTTTCCGGCCCTGACTTCGGATGTAGTTGGTGTTGGAAATATGCCCTAGAGGCAATAATAAAAGTATTATTATATTTCATTGTTCATGATAATTGTCTTTTATTCATGCTATAACTGTATTATCCGGAAATCGTAATACACGTGTGAATACTTAGACCACACTATGTCCCTGGTAAGCCTCTAGTTGACCAGCTCGTTGTGATCAACAGATAGTCATGGTTTCCTGACTATGGACATTGGATGTCGTTGATAACAGGATCACATCATTAGGAGAATGATGTGATGGACAAGACCCAATCCTAAGCATAGCATAAAAGATCGTGTAGTTCGTTTTGCTAGAGCTTTGCAAGTGTCAAGTATCTCTTCCTTCGACCATGAGATCGTGTAACTCCCGGATACCGTAAGAGTGCCTTGGGTGTATCAAACGTCACAACGTAACTGGGTGACTATAAAGGTGCATTACAGGTATCTCCGAAAGTAGCTGTTGGGTTGACACGGATCGAGACTGGGATTTGTCACTCCGTATGACGGAGAGGTATCTCTGGGCCCACTCGGTAATGCATCATCATATTGAGCTCAATGTGACCAAGGTGTTGGACACAGGATCATGCATTACGGTACGAGTAAAGTGACTTGCCGGTAACGAGACTAAACAAGGTATTGGGATACTGACGATCGAGTCTCGGGCAAGTAACGTACCGATTGACAAAGGGAATTGCATACAGGGTTTGATCGAATCCTCGACATAGTGGTTCATCCGATGACAACATCGAGGAGCATGTGGGAGCCATCATGGGTATCCAGATCCCGCTGATGGTTATTGACTGAGAGCGTCTCGGTCATGTCTACATGTCTCCCGAACCCGTAGGGTCTACACACTTAAGGTTCGGTGACGCTAGGGTTATGAAGATATGGATATGCAGAAACCCGAATGTTGTTCGGAGTCCCGGATGAGATCTCAGACGTCACGAGGAGTTCCGGAATGGTCCGGAGGTAAAGAATTATATATAGGAAGTGCTATTTCGGGCATAGTTTCGGGGTTATCGGTATTGTACCGGGACCACCGGAAAGGTCCCGGGGGTCCACCGGGTGGGGCCACCTGTCCCGGGGGGCCACACGGGCTGTAGGGGGTGCTCCTTGGCCATCATGGGCCAAGGGCACCAGCCCCTATAGGCCCATGCGCCTAGGGTTTCCCCCTAGGAGGAGTCCTAGTGGTGGAAGGCACCCCTAGGTGCCTTGGGGGGGAGGGAAACCTCCCCTAGGCCGCCGCCCCCCTAGTAGATCTCATCTACTAGGGCCGGCGCCCCCCATGGCACCCCTATATATAGTGGGGGAGAGGAGGGACTTCATACACCAGCCCCTGGCGCCTCCACCTCCCCCCGTTACGTCTCTCCCTCGTAGTCTCGGCGAAGCCCTGCTGCTGTGACGCCCTGCATCCACCACCACGCCGTCGTGCTGCTGGATCTTCATCAACCTCTCCTTCCCCCTTGCTGGATCAAGAAGGAGGAGACGTCTCCCGTCCCGTACGTGTGTTGAACGCGGAGGTGCCGTCCGTTCGGCGCTGGTCATCGGTGATTTGGATCACGTCGAGTACGACTACATCATCACCTTGCAAGCTTCTGCACGCGATCTACAAGTGGTATGTAGATGCAAAATCTCTCCCTAGACTCGTTGCTTAGATGAACTCATAGATGGATCTTGGTGAAACCGTAGGAAAAATTTTAATTTTCTGCAACGTTCCCCAACAGTGGCATCATGAGCTAGGTCTATGCGTAGTTCTCTTTGCACGAGTAGAACACAACTTTGTTGTGGGCGTGGATTTTGTCATCTTACTTGCCTCTACTAGTCTTTTCTTGCTCAACGGTATTGTGGGATGAAGCGGCCCGGACCAACCTTACACGTACACTTACGTGAGACCGGTTCCACCGACTGACATGCACAAGTTGCATAAGGTGGCTGGCGGGTGTCTGTCTCTCCCACCTTAGTTGGAGCGGAATCGATGAACAGGACCCTTATGAAGGGTAAATAGAAGTTGACAAAATCACGTTGTGGTGATTCGTAGGTAAGAAAACGTTCTTGCTAGAACCCAATTGCAGCCACGTAAAAGATGCAACAACAATTAGAGGACGTCTAACTTGTTTTTGCAGCGATTGATCATGTGATGTGATATGGCCAGAAGTTGTGATGAATAATGAATTGTGATGTATGAGATCATGTTCTTTGTAATAGGACACCCGACTTGCATGTCGATGAGTATGACAACCGGCAGGAGCCATAGGAGTTGTCATTATTGTTTGTATGACCTGCGTGTCATTGAATAACGTCATGTAAACTACTTTACTTTATTGCTAAACGTTAGTCATAGAAGTAGAAGTAGTCGTTGGCGTGACAACTTCATGAAGACACGATGATGGAGATCATGATGATGGAGATCATGGTGTCAAGCCGGTGACAAGATGATCATGGAGCCCCGAAGATGAAGATCAATGGAGCTATATGATATTGGCCATATCATGTCACAACTATATAATTGCATGTGATGTTTATTATGTATTATGCATCTTGTTTACTTAGGACGACGGTAGTAAATAAGATGATCCCTTATAAAATTTCAAGAAGTGTTCTCCCCTAACTGTGCACCGTTGCTACAGTTCGTCGCTTCTAAGCACCACGTGATGATCGGGTGTGATGGATTCTTACGTTCACATACAACGGGTGTAAGACAGTTTTACATAGCGAAAACACTTAGGGTTAACTTGACGAGCCTAGCATGTGCAGACATGGCCTCGGAACACGGAGACCGAAAGGTCGAACACGAATCGTATAGAAGATACGATCAACATGAGAATGTTCACCGACGATGACTAGTCCGTCTCACGTGATGATCGGACACGGGCTAGTCGACTCGGATCGTGTAACACTTAGATGACTAAAAGGGATGTCTAATCTAAGTGGGAGTTCATAATTTGATTAGAACTTTATTATCATGAACTTAGTCTAAAACCTTTGCAAATATGTCTTGTAGATCAATGGCCAACGCTAATGTCAACATGAACTTCAACGCGTTCCTAGAGAAAACCAAGCTGAAAGATGATGGCAGCAACTATACGGACTGGGTCCGGAACCTGAGGATCATCCTCATAGCTGCCAGGAAACAATATGTCCTAGAAGGACCACTAGGTGACGCTCCCGTCCCAGAGAACCAAGACATTATGAATGCTTGGCAAACTCGCGCTGATGATTACTCCCTCGTTCAGTGCGGCATGCTTTACAGCTTAGAACCGGGGCTCCAAAAGCGTTTTGAGCATCACGGAGCATATGAGATGTTCGAAGAGCTGAAACTAGTTTTTCAAGCTCATGCCCGGGTCGAGAGATATGATGTCTCCGACAAGTTCTACAGTTGTAAGATGGAGGAGAACAGTTCTGTCAGTGAGCACATCCTAAAGATGTCTGGGTTGCACAACCGTATGACCCAGCTGAACATTAACCTCCCAGATGAGGCGGTCATTGACAGAATCCTCCAGTCGCTCCCACCAAGCTACAAGAGCTTTGTGATGAACTACAACATGCAGGGAATGGAAAAGACCATTCCTGAAGTGTTCTCGATGCTGAAGTCAGCAGAGGCTAAAATCAAGAAAGAACATCAAGTGTTGATGGTCAATAAGACCACTAAGTTCAAGAAGGGCAAGGGTAAGAAGAACTTCAAGAAGGACGGCAAAGATGTTGCCGCGCCTGGTAAGCCAGTTACCGGGAAGAAGTCAAAGAATGGACCCAAGCCTGAGACTGAGTGCTTTTATTGCAAGGGGAAGGGTCACTGGAAGCGGAACTGCCCCAAATACTTAGCGGATAAGAGGGCCGACAACACCAAAGGTATATTTGATATACATGTGATTGATGTGTACCTTACCAGTAATCGTAGTAACTCCTGGGTATTTGATACCGGTGCCGTTGCTCATATTTGTAACTCACAGCAGGAGCTGCGGAATAAACGGAGACTGGCAAAGGACGAGGTGACGATGCGCGTCGGGAATGGTTCCAGAGTCGATGTGATCGCCGTCGGCACGCTGCCTCTACATTTACCTACGGGATTAGTTTTGAACCTTAATAATTGTTATTTAGTGCCAAGTTTGAGCATGAACATTGTATCAGGATCTCGTTTAATACGAGATGGCTACTCATTTAAGTCTGAGAATAATGGTTGTTCGATTTATATGAGAGATATGTTTTATGGTCATGCTCCGATGGTCAATGGTTTATTCTTAATGAATCTCGAGCGTAATATTACACATGTTCATAGTGTAGATGCCAAAAGATTTAAAGTTGATAACGATAGTCCCACATACTTGTGGCACTGCCGCCTTGGTCACATTGGTGTCAAGCGCATGAAGAAGCTCCATGCCGATGGACTTTTAGAGTCTCTTGATTATGAATCGTTTGACACGTGCGAACCATGCCTCTTGGGAAAAATGACCAAGACTCCGTTCTCCGGAACAATGGAACGAGCAACCAACTTGTTGGAAATCATACATACCGATGTGTGCGGTCCAATGAGCGTTGAGGCTCGTGGAGGATATCGTTATGTTCTCACTCTCACAGATGACTTGAGTAGATATGGGTATGTCTACTTAATGAAACACAAGTCTGAGACCTTTGAAAAGTTCAAGGAATTTCAGAATGAGGTGGAGAATCAACGTGACCGAAAGATAAAATTCTTACGATCAGATCGTGGAGGAGAATACTTAAGTCACGAATTTGGTACACACTTAAAGAAATGTGGAATCGTTTCACAGCTCACGCCGCCTGGAACACCTCAGCGAAACGGTGTGTCCGAACGTCGTAATCGCACTCTATTGGATATGGTGCGGTCTATGATGTCCCTTACCGATTTACCGCTATCATTTTGGGGATACGCTCTAGAGACAGCTACATTCACTTTAAATAGGGCACCGTCTAAATCCGTTGAGACGACACCGTATGAATTATGGTTTGGAAAGAAACCTAAGCTGTCGTTTCTAAAAGTTTGGGGATGCGAAGCTTATGTCAAGAAACTTCAACCTGATAAGCTCGAACCCAAGTCGGAAAAATGCGTATTCATAGGATACCCTAAGGAAACTGTAGGGTATACCTTCTACTTAAGATCCGAAGGCAAGATTTTTGTTGCCAAGAACGGATGCTTTCTGGAAAAAGAGTTTCTCTCGAAAGAAGTAAGTGGGAGGAAAGTAGAACTCGATGAAGTACTACCTCTTGAGTGGGATAGTGACGCAGCACAGGAAACCGTTCCTGTGATGCCCACACCAACTGAAGAGGAAAACCATGATGATGATCAAGGTACTTTGGATCAAGTTACTGCTGAACTTCGTAGGTCCACAAGGACACGTTCCGCACCAGAGTGGTACGGCAACCCTGTCCTGGAAATCATGTTGTTAGACAACAATGAACCTTCGAACTATGAAGAAGCAATGGCGGGCCCGGATTCCAACAAATGGCTTGAAGCCATGAAATCCGAGATAGAATCCATGTATGAAAACAAAGTATGGACTTTGACAGACTTGCCCGATGATTGGCGAGCGATAGAAAACAAATGGATCTTTAAGAAGAAGACGGACGCGGATGGTAATGTTACCATCTATAAAGCTCGACTTGTCGCTAAGGGTTATCGACAGGTTCAAGGGATTGACTACGACGAGACATTCTCTCCCGTAGCGAAGCTAAAGTCCGTCTGAATCATGTTAGCAATTGCCGCATACTATGATTATGAGATATGGCAGATGGACGTCAAAACAGCATTCCTTAACGGGCATCTTAAGGAAGAACTGTATATGATGCAGCCGGAAGGTTTTGTCGATCCTCGGAACGCTAACAAAGTATGCAAGCTCCAGCGATCCATTTATGGGCTGGTGCAAGCATCTCGGAGTTGGAACATTCGCTTTGATGAGATGATCAAAGCGTTTGGGTTTATGCAGACTTATGGAGAAGCCTGCGTTTACAAGAAAGTGAGTGGGAGCTCTGTAGCATTTCTCATATTATATGTAGATGACATACTCCTGATGGGAAATAATATAGAATTTCTGGACAGCATTAAGGCCTACTTGAATAAGTGTTTTTCAATGAAGGACCTTGGAGAAGCTGCTTATATATTAGGCATCAAGATCTATAGAGATAGATCGAGACGCCTCATAGGTCTTTCACAAAGCACATACCTTGATAAGATTTTGAAGAGATTCAGAATGGATCAGTCCAAGAAGGGGTTCTTGCCTATGTTACAAGGTATGAGACTGAGCTCAGCTCAGTCACCGACCACGGCAAAAGATAAAGAAGAGATGAGTGTCATCCCCTATGCTTCAGCCATATGATCTATTATGTATGCCATGCTGTGTACCAGACCCGATGTAAACCTTGCCGTAAGTTTGGTAGCAAGATACCAAAGTAATCCCGGCAAGGAACACTGGACAGCGGTCAAGAATATCCGGAAGTACCTGAAAAGGACAAAGGACATGTTTCTCGTTTATGGAGGAGACGAAGAGCTCGTCGTAAAGGGTTACGTCGATGCTAGCTTCGACTCAGATCTGGATGACTCTAAGTCACAAACCGGATACGTGTATATGTTGAATGGTGGAGCAGTAAGCTGGTGCAACTGCAAGCAGAGCGTCGTGGCGGGATCTACGTGTGAAGCGGAGTACATGGCAGCCTCGGAGGCAGCACATGAAGCGATTTGGGTGAAGGAGTTCATCACCGACCTAGGAGTCATACCCAATGCGTCGGGGCCGATCAAACTCTTCTGTGACAACACTGGAGCTATTGCCCTCGCAAAGGAGCCCAGGTTTCACAAGAAGACCAGGCACATCAAGCGTCGTTTCAACTCCATCCGTGAAAATGTTCAAGATGGAGACATAGAGATTTGCAAAGTGCACACGGATCTGAATGTCGCAGATCCGCTGACTAAACCTCTCTCGCGTGCAAAACATGATCAACACCAGAACTCTATGGGTGTTCAATTCATCACAATGTAACTAGATTAGTGACTCTAGTGCAAGTGGGAGACTGTTGGAAATATGCCCTAGAGGCAATAATAAAAGTATTATTATATTTCATTGTTCATGATAATTGTCTTTTATTCATGCTATAACTGTATTATCCGGAAATCGTAATACACGTGTGAATACTTAGACCACACAATGTCCCTGGTAAGCCTCTAGTTGACCAGCTCGTTGTGATCAACAGATAGTCATGGTTTCCTGACTATGGACATTGGATGTCGTTGATAACGGGATCACATCATTAGGAGAATGATGTGATGGACAAGACCCAATCCTAAGCATAGCATAAAAGATCGTGTAGTTCGTTTTGCTAGAGCTTTGCAAGTGTCAAGTATCTCTTCCTTCGACCATGAGATCGTGTAACTCCCGGATACCGTAAGAGTGCCTTGGGTGTACCAAACGTCACAACGTAACTGGGTGACTATAAAGGTGCATTACAGGTATCTCCAAAAGTAGCTGTTGGGTTGACACGGATCGAGACTGGGATTTGTCACTCCGTATGACGGAGAGGTATCTCTGGGCCCACTCGGTAATGCATCATCATATTGAGCTCAATGTGACCAAGGTGTTGGACACGGGATCATGCATTACGGTACGAGTAAAGTGACTTGCCGGTAACGAGACTGAACAAGGTATTGGGATACCGACGATCGAGTCTCGGGCAAGTAACGTACCGATTGACAAAGGGAATTGCATACAGGGTTTGATCGAATCCTCGACATAGTGGTTCATCCGATGACAACATCGAGGAGCATGTGGGAGCCATCATGGGTATCCAGATCCCGCTGATGGTTATTGACTGAGAGCGTCTCGGTCATGTCTACATGTCTCCCGAACCCGTAGGGTCTACACACTTAAGGTTCGGTGACGCTAGGGTTATGAAGATATGGATATGCAGAAACCCGAATGTTGTTCGGAGTCCCGGATGAGATCCCGGACGTCACGAGGAGTTCCGGAATGGTCCGGAGGTAAAGAATTATATATAGGAAGTGCTATTTCGGGCATCGGGACAAGTTTCGGGGTTATCGGTATTGTACCGGGACCACCGGAAGGGTCCCGGGGGTCCACCGGGTGGGGCCACCTGTCCCGGGGGGCCACACGGGCTGTAGGGGGTGCTCCTTGGCCATCATGGGCCAAGGGCACCAGCCCCTATAGGCCCATGCGCCTAGGGTTTCCCCCTACGAGGAGTCCTAGTGGTGGAAGGCACCCCTAGGTGCCTTGGGGGGGAGGGAAACCTCCCCTAGGCCGCCGCCCCCCCTAGTAGATCTCATCTACTAGGGCCGGCGCCCCCCTGGCACCCCTATATATAGTGGGGGAGAGGAGGGACTTCATACACCAGCCCCTGGCGCCTCCACCTCCCCCCGTTACGTCTCTCCCTCGTAGTCTCGGCGAAGCCCTGCTGCTGTGACGCCCTGCATCCACCACCACGCCGTCGTGCTGCAGGATCTTCATCAACCTCTCCTTCCCCCTTGCTGGATCAAGAAGGAGGAGACGTCTCCCGTCCCGTATGTGTGTTGAACGCGGAGGTGCCGTCCGTTCGGCGCTGGTCATCGGTGATTTGGATCACGTCGAGTACGACTACATCATCACCTTGCAAGCTTCCGCACGCGATCTACAAGTGGTATGTAGATGCAAAATCTCTCCCTAGACTCGTTGCTTAGATGAACTCATAGATGGATCTTGGTGAAACCGTAGGAAAAATTTTAATTTTCTGCAACGTTCCCCAACAGTTGGGTCGCTGGTGCTGCATCGGGCTAACCAGCTATCCTCGCCCGCGCAAAAGCGAGTCATGAGGCTTGTTAATGCTGCCATTGTTCTCGGCTTTTCTTGGCCGAGGTGTCTGGCAAGCCATTCGTCCCGAACGCTGTGCTTGAAGGCTGCTAAGGCTTCAGCGTCCGGACAGTCGACTATTTGGTTCTTTTTAGTGATTAACCTGTTCCAAAGCTTTCGGGCTGACTCTCCGGGCTGTTGAGTTATATGACTTAATCGTCTGCATCCGGTGGTCGGACATAGGTCCCTTGAAAATTTGCCCGAAAAGCGTATTCGAGCTCTTCCCAGCTTCCAATGGAGTTTTCGGGGAGGCTTTTAAGCCAGTGCCGAGCTGGCCCTTTGAGCTTGAGGGGTAAGTACTTGATGGCGTGGAGATCGTCTCCTCGAGCCATATGGATATGGAGGATATAGTCCTCAATCCAGACCCCGGGGTATGTTGTTCCGTCGTACGCCTCTATGTTTACGGGTTTGAATCCCTCTAGAAATTCATGGTCCAGCACCTCATCGGTGAAACATAGGGGGTGTGCGGCACCCCTGTATTTGGGTGTACCGTGGTGTTGGGATGTTTGTTGTGTTGTATTGCATGCTGGAGCGTGCTTGCGTGGCCCGTAGATGGATCTGGTTGCGCCGTCCTTTTCATGCGAGCCTTCACGTGGATCGCGTACTGGCTTGTGTGCGGCGTCATTTGCCGCTCTATGTTGGCCTCGAGGTCGTCTATCCGACCGGATGGCCGTTTTGTTTTTTGGTCGTAGGGGATCTAAGGCCTCCTCATCGAATTCAGGTAGCAACTTTCGCTTCGGGTAGCTCTTGGTGTGGCGATTACCGCCGTACTTCGCTGCAGTGTTGAGTACTTCACTCCATCTGATTCTGAGTGTGTCTTGTGCAGCCCTGAGCCTTTGCTTCTGCTTTTTGAGACTCCTCGCAGTGGCAACTAGCCTTTGATGGGCATTCTGTTGCTCCGGGTGCCTGTCCGGTGTGATGTTGTCCGGACTGTTATCTTCAACGGAGTCGGGTTGTTCGGTTTGATTCTCCGTGTTGCCGTGGTCGGGCGATGGTTCACCCTGCTCTGTCGCTGGGTCTATATGATCGCTATTTCTGTCGAGACGGGATTTGGAGTGGTGCTTACGCCGCCGCTTTGACTGCTTATCGAGGGGACAACCCTTCGCTGCGTCCTTCCGTTCCTCGTCATCGTTTTCTTTGGGTGTGTCCACCATGTATACATCATATGATGAAGTGGGCGTCCAGTGCCCTGTGGGCAGTGGTTCCTGTTCGTCTCCTGCATCATCGTCCATACCGTCGATGTCTTCAGGGTCGAAGTCGAGCATGTCAGTCAAATCGTCGACAGTGGCTACTAAGTGGGTGGTGGGTGGGCAGCGAATTTCTTCATCATTCGCGTCCCAATCCTGCCGAACATAGTTCGCCAGGACTCTCCTAACAGGGAGAGAGACCTTAATGAGCTCACTATGTCGCCAAAGGGCAAGTGCTGAAAGATATCCGCGGAGGTGAACTCCATGATCGGCATCCAGTCGGATCTGATAGGCACGGGCGCAGGCGGTTCGGAGTCCGTGGCTGGGGAAGAATCCGGCAGTTTGGCATCACAGCTCTCGTGAAGGGTAAGGTCGATAGTCGGCTTGATCGCCAATGAAAATGCGGCCTCCGTGGCGGGGTCTATCCACCCATCCCTGGATGGTGCAATTGGCTCCGAATTGAGGGTCGGAGCGGTCGCCAGTGCGATCTCCCGAACACTGTCCGATGGTAGAGCTAAATCGTGCTCATCATGACCGTGCGGCGCACTCGGCAAGGGCTCGAATCCGTTGAAGATCAAGTCTCCGTGGATGTCGGTTGTGTAGTTTAAGTTTCCAAATCTGACCTGATAGCCAGGGGCGTAGCTTTCGATCTGCTCTAGATGGCCAAGCGAGTTGGCCCACAGTGCGGAGCCGCCGAATACAGAGATCTGTCCAGGGAGAAAAGTCTCACCCTGGACTGCATCACTATCAATGATTAAAGGAACCATCAAGCCTAATGATGACGACATAGAGGAACTCTCAATGAAAGCACCAATGTCGGTGTCAAAAATGGCGGATCTCGGGTAGGGGGTCCCGAACTGTGCATCTAAGGCGGATGGTAACATGAGGCAGGGGACACGATGTTTTACCCAGGTTCGGGCCCTCTTGATGGAGGTAAAGCCCTACGTCCTGCTTGATTATTCTTGATAATACGAGTAGTACAAGAGTTGATCTACCACGAGATCAGAGAGCCTAAACCCTAGAAGCTAGCCTATGGTATGATTGTATGTTGTCCTACGGACTAAAACCCTCCGGTTTATATAGACACCGGAGGAGGCTAGGGTTACACAAGGTCGGTTACAAAGGAGGAGATATCCATATCCGTATTGCCTAGCTTGCCTTCCACGCCAAGTAGAGTCCCATCCGGACATGGGACGAAGTCTTCAATCTCGTATCTTCATAGTTCAATAGTCCGGCCAAAGGATATAGTCCGGCTGTCCGGAGACCCCCTAATCTAGGACTCCCTCACTCCTGCAGCGGGTCTTGCACCTAGCGGTGCTTCCAGGATGTAATTCTTCTGTGCAGCAATGAGGATAATCCTCAAGTTACGGACCCAGTTCGTGTAATTGCTACCATCATCTTTCAACTTAGCTTTCTCTAGGAACGCATTAAAATTCAAAGCAACGGTAGCACGGGCCATTGATCTACAACAACATAGACATGCAAAAACTAGCAGGTACTAAGTTCATCATAAATTAAAGTTCAATTAATCATATTACTTAAGAACTCCCACTTAGATAGACATCCCTTTAGTCATCTAAATGATCATGTGATCTATATCAACTAAACCATGTCCGATCATCACATGAGATGGAGTAGTTTTCAATGGTGAACATCACTATGTTGATCATATCTACTATATGATTGACGCTCAACCTTCCGGTCTCAGTGTTCCGAGGCCATATCTGCATATGCTAGGCTCGTCAAGTTTAACCCGAGTATTTTGCACGTGCAAAACTGGCTTGCACCCATTGTATGTGAACGTAGAGCTTATGACACCCGATCATCACATGGTGTCTCGGCACGACGAACTATAGCAACAGTGCATACTCCGGGAGAACACTTATACCTTGAAATTTAGTGAGGGATCATCTTATAATGCTACCGCCAAACTAAGCAACATAAGATGCATAAAAGATAAACATCACATGCAATCAAAATATGTGACATGATATGGCCATCATCATCTTGTGCCTTTGATCTCCATCTCCAAAGCACCGTCATGATCTCATTGTCACCGGCTTGACACCTTGATCTCTAGCGTAGCATCGTTATCGTCTCGCCAACTATTGCTTCTACGACTATCGCTACTGTTTACTGATAAAGTAAAGCAATTACATGGCGATTGCATTTCATACAATAATGCGGCAACCATAAGGCTCCTGCCAGTTGCCGATAACTTTTACAAAACATGATCATCTCATACAACAATTTATATCTCATCATGTCTTGACCATATCACATCACAACATGCCCTACAAAAACAAGTTAGATGTCCTCAACTTTGTTGTTGCAAGTTTTACGTGGCTGCTACGGGCTTCTAGCAAGAACTGTTCTTACCTACGCATCAAAACCACAAACGATTTTTCATCAAGTGTGCTGTTTTAACCTTCAACAAGGACCGGCTGTAGTCAAACTCGATTCAACTAAAGTTGGAGAAACTGACACCCGCCAGCCACCTGTGTGCGAAGCACGTCAGTAGAACCAGTCTCATGAACGCGGTCATGTAATGACGGTCCGGGCCGCTTCATCCAACAATACCGCCGAATCAAAATAAGACGTTGGTGGTAAGCAGTATGACTATTATCGCCCACAACTCTTTGTGTTCTACTCATGCATACAACATCTACACATAGACCTGGCTCAGATGCCACTGTTGGATAAGCATAGCAACGAGCTGGGAGAGTGTTTCCATGTACCCTGGTAGATCGAAGGTGGAAGCGTTTATTAACGCGGTTGATGTAGTCGAACGTCTTCACGATCCAACCGATCCAAGTACCGAACGTACGGCACCTCCGTGTTCAGCACACATTTAGCACGATGATGTCCCTCGAGCTCTTGATCCAGTTGAGGATGAGGGAGAGTTTCGTCAGCACGACGACACGGTGACGGTAATGATGAAGTTACTGGCGTAGGGCTTCGCCTAAGCACTACAACAATATGACCGAGGTGTTAAACTATGGAGGGGGGCACCGCACACGGCTAAGAAACAAATGTTGTCCTTTTGGGTGCCCCCCTGGCCACATATATAAAGGAGAGGGAGGAGGAGGCTAGCGGCCAAGGAGGGCGCGCCATAGGGGGAGTCCAACTAGGATTCCCAATCCTAGTTGGAGTCCCCTTCCATTCCAAGAGGGGGAGAGAGGGAAGGATGAGGAGAGGGAGAAGGAAAGAGGGGGGGCGCCCCCACCCCCCTAGTCCAATTTGGACTTGCCATGGGGGGCACGGCCTCCCCTTATAGCCCTTCTATCCTTTCCACTAAGGCCCATGAAGGCCCAATACTTCGTTGGGGTGTTCTTGTAACGCCGCGAGACTGATGTGCCAGGTGTCTTCCAGTTATTCGTTGTTGTTCTCTTGTAATTGCTTGCGTGTCATGCATTTCATATCATGTCATCATGTGCATTTTATTTGCATACATGCTCGTCTCATGCATCCGAGCATTTTCCCCGTTGTCCATTTTGCAATCCGGCGCTCCTATGTCACCCGGTGTCCCTTTCTACCTCTTTTCGTGTGCGGGTGTTAAACGTTTTCGGATTGGACCGAGACTTGCCATGTGGCCTTGGTTTACTACCGGTAGACCGCCTGTCAAGTTTCGTGTCATTTGGACTTCGTTTGATACTCCAACGGTTAATCGAGGGACCAAAAAGGCCTCGTGTGTGTTGCAGCCCAACACCCCTCCAAAGTGGCGCAAAACCCATCTAAACCCCCTCCATCACCTAGGTTGTTCGATCACGATTGCGTGGCCGCAAACCGCACCTCATTTGGACACTCCTAGCTCCCTCTACCTATATATTTGTCATCTCCCCCAAAAATCTCGTGGTTGAAACCCTAGCTCCTCCTACCTCGCGCCACCGGACACTTTCTCCCACACCGAACATGTTCGATGCTGTCCCGCCGCCCAATCATTGTGCGCCATGTGTCCCAGCACCGCCCTCCGCTGCCGCGGCCCGCGAGGCCCACGGCAGGCACGCTCGGGCCTGAGCACCCACGCCGCCGCCCCGAGCGCTCGCCTTGCTCTGCCGCTGTGCCACTGCACCGCTCCACCGCCCCGCCGCCTGTAGATTCCCCCGCTGGTCGCCGCCCTTGCCGAAGCACCCTGCCCGAGCTCGTTGCCGTCGCCGGTCAACCACGCCGCCGCCTACTGGTGCTTCTCCCGCGCCCGATCTAAAGCCCGCCGCCCGGATCCGCTGCCTACGGGCCCCTCTGCCCCGGATCCAGCGGGATCCGTAGCTCTACCAACCACGGCGCCGCCCTTCGCCGGATTCGTGGAGCGCTACCACCGTTTTCGCCGCGGCAGGAGCGGGAGCGTCCGACCCTCCTCCGTCTCCTGCTTGGACCGCGCCAGCGCATCGCGTGGGCCTCCCCGCGGCCCACCTTCGCCCGAGGCCCAGCACCCCACCAGCGCCGGCCTGCCTCATCGCTAATCCGGCCGAAACCGCCCATTGACCACTGTTCACCCGAGGTCCATTTTTTTTCTCTAAGTCCTTTGTTCCCCATATTTTTTATGCCTCCTTCATCGCATCATAACTCTATATCCGTGGATCCGATTCGTGCGTGTAGGATATCGAAATATTTGTCTCGAAGAGTACATCATTTCATCTCATTGCATCATTTTCATTTGAGCTCATCTTGATGCCCGAAATGTGTTGGAAGAGGGCTATGTGAGGAAAGTTGCAGATCTGTTTCAGCAAATGGCCTTTTGTCATTTTTGCCATGATTAATGTGTGCATGCTATGATCCTGAGCTCTACATGTGTTTTCTAGAATGCCATGCCATCTTTACAGGGGTGTATGCCATTTATTTTTGTGTTCTTTGTGGTGACTAGCACAAGCATGCAAAGTAGCTTACTCGGTGATGCTGATTTCAGGGACTTAGAATTTCACAAAGTCCTTGTCCTGATATTGTTTTTATGCCATATGTTCATGTTGTTTCTTAGCGATCTGTGCCTCTTTTGAGGACGATCAGTAAGTATGTTTTGTTAATATTATGGTGCTCTATCCATCCATGTCTTTGTTTGCATTTATGGAGCACCCTAGCTTGAGTCAATCGAGCTCTACTTTTGCTATAAAATGTTCCTGGAAGATTGTTAACATGTTTAGCGATTTTTCCGAGGTTGTTGCTATTGATCCGTGCATGCTATGATGTTGTTCTTGCCATTTCTAGATTCTATGCCATGTCTTCTTAATGGGTGTATGCTTAGTTTGTCATGCCATGCTCTGTAGTGAGTGCATCGAGCTCGTAAACATGCCTACTTGTTAATCTGTGTTGCATGCTCCAGTTTTTCACCAAGTCTGAATCTGTTTATGTTTTTGCTATGTTCACATGCTTGCAATTGTATTTTCTGATCCCTTTCGGCTCATGGTAACTAAGGGACTTTTGTTATATGCTTAGAGTAGCTTAATGTCATGCCTTGCTTTGCCATGATATGTTCATGTAGCAGGTAGTTTTCATGCTCTAAAGATTGCTTCCTGATCATTAATTCCTGACATGCTGTTAATTTCACTAAGTCTGTAACCTGTTGTCGTTTGCACTTTTGCCATGCTTGTTTGAGCCTGCTATTGAGTGAATTAGCCATAGCTCAGTGTTCATATTTTGTTAAGCTTCTTGAGTGGATCCCTTACATGTATTTTGTTTGTCATGTTTGGGTGCAGTAGCATGTTGTTCTTGATGCATTTAGAAGGCTACTTGCTGTTTATCGCAGACCGGTGCCATATTTGTTTTGCTTGCCATTTCCAAACCGTGCATCCGATTCCGGTGATCTTTATATCGGTTTCGACCAAAATCAACTCACCTTTCTAGTGGCACTCTTGGATTTCCAAGTTGAGGACAGGTTCAATCATTCCTTTCCAAATCATGCATATGCATCACATACCGCATCCCGCATATCATGCCATGTTCATGTGTTGGTTGTTTACTATGTTGTGTGCTTCTTTCCGATGTTGCTTCTTTGGGTTGGTTCCGATAACGTCGCATTTGTGAGGACCCGTTTGACTACGTCCATTTGTCTTCTTCAGGGGCTCGTTCTTCTTCCTTGCGGGATTTCAGGCAAGATGACCATACCCTTGAAATCACTTCTATATTTGCTTGCTAGTTGTTCGCTCTTTTGCTATGCCTATGCTACGATACCTACCACTTGCTATATCATTCCTCCCATATTGCTAAGCCAAGCCTCTAACCCACCTTGTCCTAGCAAACCGTTGTTTGGCTATGTTACCGCTTTGCTCAGCCCCTCTTATAGCGTTGCTAGTTGCAGATGAAGATTGAAGTTTGTTCCTTGTTGGAACATGGATATTTTGTTGGGATGTCACAATATCTCTTATTTAATTAATGCATATATATACTTGGTAAAGGGTGGAAGGCTCGGCCTTATGCCTGGTGTTTAGTTCCACTCTTGCCGCCCTAGTTTCCGTCATATCGGTATTATGTTCCCGGATTTTGCGTTCCTTACATGGTTGGGTTATAATGGGAACCCCTTGACAGTTCGCCTTGAATAAAACTCCTCCAGCAATGCCAACATTGGTTTTACCATTCGCCACCTAGCCCTTTTCTTTCCCTTGGGTTCTGCATACTCAAGGGTCATCTTTATTTAAATCCCCCTGGGCCAGTGCTCCTCTGATTGTTGGTCCGACCAAGTAGACTGCAGGGCCACCTCGGGGCAACTTGAGGGTTGGTTTTACTCGTAGGATGTCTCATCTGAGTGTGCCTTGAGAACGAGATATGTGCAGCTCCTATCGGGATTTGTCGGCACATTCGGGCAATGTTGCTGGACTTGTTTTACCATTGTCGAGGATGTCTTATAACCGGGATGCCGAGTCTGATTGGATTGTCTTGGGAGAAGGAATATCCTTCATTGACCATGAGAGCTTGCGATGGGCTAAGTTGGGACACCCCTGCAGGGATTTGAACTTTCGAAAGCCATGCCCGCGGTTATGGGCAGATGGGAATTTGTTAATGTCCGGTTGTAGAAAACCTAAAGTTTATCTTAATTAAAATGCATCAACCGCGTGTGTACCCGTGATGGTCTCTTCTCGGCGGAGTCCGGGAAGTGAACATGGTGTTGGAGTAATGCTTGACGTAGGTTGTTCTAGGATCACTTCTTGATCATAGTTTCTCGACCGTGCTTTTGCTTTCTCTTCCCGCTCTCATTTGCATATGTTAGCCACCAAATATGCTAGTCGCTTGCTGCAGCTCCACCTCATACATTTTACCCTTCCTATAAGCTTAAATAGTCTTGATCGCGAGGGTGTGAGATTGCTGAGTCCCCGTGACTCATAGATACTTCCAAAACCAGCTTGCAGGTGCCGTTGAAACGTGCAGGTGACGTAACCAAGCTCTAGGAGGAGCTCGATGAAGATCTCATCCTTTGTGTTGTTTCGTTCTAGTTGATCAGTAGTGGAGCCCAGTTGGGGTCGATCGGGGATCTATGTAGCATTTGGGGTAGTCTTCTTTTTATTTTGGTTCCGTAGTCAGACCTTGATTGCATCTAGATGTTGTAATGTTATATTAATGTATTGTGTCAAGTGGCGATTGTAAGCCAACTATGTATATCTTTCCCTTATGTATTACATGGGTTGGGTGAAGATTACCTCACTTGCGACATTGCTTTCAATGCGGCTATGCCTCTAAGTCATGCTTCGACATGTGGGAGATATAGCCGCATTGAGGGCATTACAAGTTGGTATCAGAGCCTTCCCCGACCTTAGGAGCCCCCTGCTTGATCGAATCGTTAGCGTTGTTGAGTCTAGAAAAATGTTTGAAGTCATTTAGGATTATATATATCGGAGAGTAGGACTTATTTTTACTCCACAGTCCCTTTGTCGCTCTAGTGAGGCATCCTGTCGTAGAGTTTTGACTCTTCTCTTCTCAAATTTCACTAAAAAAAATTAGGATCACGCGGGTATCTTGGAATCGTTCTGATGGCTTTGTGACGAGAACATTGTTCTTGGTGCCTCCTGACATTTAGGGGTTGTGGCAGTGTCCCGGGGAGTTGAGCTCCGAGGTGTTGTCGTCACAATTTTATCGTTGTAGTTTTGGAATACCTGAGTTTCCCCGACATCAAAAATATCTTTTATGCAGTTGTTGGTGAGATAACCTCGACGCCACCCAATACTGGGGCGGGAGTTCGGGAGTATTGCCATAACTCGTATAACGGATGCTTTTCGAAGGTTGAGGTAAACGATTTCCGGAGATTTCTTGGTTATGTGTTCAAGGTTGGATACAGCTGGATGTAGGAATTGCTAGTTTTGGGTGAGATATTATGCTTCCCCTGTATCGCCAACACCTGATTGCATAACCGGAAAATTTTGGGAGTTTATAAGTGGGAATTCAAGTAGCTCTTAGGATATCTTTCCGACAGATGTATGATATGAAATTGGGGTTAGATGTCTAGTGGTCCGCCTATTCACGGTTGGTTTTACCGTGGTCTCATTGTGTCTTAAAGAGTCCTTGGTTATGCCGAGTCGGGGACGCTTCGTATGTCATGTTCACTGCCTTGTACATGATGGTACTGTACGATCGAGCCCGTGTAGGCCCCACCACGAAAACTTCGGACGAAATCTCTATCATATGTTTGTTCCGGCTTATTCTGCAAGCCAATCCTTGTTTGGTTTTCAGTTGTGGTATTCGAGTTGCTTCAATGTCAAATGTTGATTCCATACCTTTTCCTAAGCGGTGTTCTCATATTTCTATGTGAATACTAATCCTTCCTAATTAATCGAGATTGTCATATCAATCCTTTTCAACCAGCGTGTTTTCTCTTTAAGTGGATCCGATCATTTCAACATTTGCAAGAACCAATCTCAGTTTTCGTCAACGTTGTTTGTTTCATCCGTCTCCAAGTTGCCTTTGTTCTCCCGCCCACCCACCCTTTTGCTTCAAGGAATCAGATTTCTAAATAAAGTATCCATTTTATTCATGTGGAGACTCTTCATTCTTGTCATTGAATGTTCTTATCCAGTGATTCTCATGAAGATTCTAACGGAGCCTCAAGTTCATCATTCTTCATTCTTTTCATCTCCGGTGGTTTCAAGTCAAGCTTTCTTGATCATACCCTTTCCTCGTTTCAATACCTTCTCATGCCGGTGACCTCTTAATCATCCACTTCTCACTATTCAATTGTTCCGGAGTGCTCAAGATATCTCAAAGATTAGTGTTTCCACTCTGCATTCGTTCAAGATCTTTCGAGGATGTTCTCTCATTCAAGCCGTTTAATTCAACTGGTGCAGCCTCTTTTCAAGTAATCATTCAACGATGTATCTTTTGAGTGGGCCCTAACCCATAGGTCTTATTCCAGGATCTTACCTGACTCTTCTAATTTTACCAGAGCTATTCTCAAATCTTTCAAAGTGTGATATAAGAATGAATTGTCATTAGTCATATGCCTTTCTCCAAGATCTTTCAAATTCTTTTCATCATTGGTTCAACTTTTCCATTCCTCATTCCGGAGTGGCTCAATAATTCTTGGTGGTGTTCCTCATCGTCATTCTCAACATTTGAAGACCGAAGAACAGTTACCTCCATATCTTATCCATTCTCTCAGAGATTCGTGGTTCTAGTTCGAGGCCATCCTCTCATAATTGTTTTGATTATGAGAATTCTTTTCACCTATCCAGAGCTTTTCAAGAGCCTTTTCAGTTGGATTATCCGGAGTCCATCAATTCAGGATTATTCATTCTCAGCTTTCAGCTTTGTTTCTCTAAATCTTACCGGTGCTTCATTCAAGTATTCTTTTATCAGATCATGATCTCTTCGTTTCACTTGTACCTAAACTCTCTCATGTATCTTCGTTCATTTGCCAATTTCTTACCGGTGATTCATCGCTTTTCTTCATTCTTTTTCAATTCTTATGGTGGTTCGTTCAAGAGTTCTCTTCCTTGGTTATCAAATCATTTATTCGTTGTTTCAATCCCACCGGTGGTTCCATCAATACCTTCTCAAGTTTGCGCTATATATATCTTAATCCTTTCTACGAGAATAAGTAGTATGCAAAAATCCGTTGTTTGTCATCAATTTAAATTGGTGAAGGATGCGCATAACATAATTCTTATTATTGTTTCATCCAAGTGATTTAATTTCTTGCTTCGCGTGGTTCATCATAGCACATTATCGGTTTCACTTGATTCATCTTTTCTTTTCCCGGAGTTCCAAGCTCAAATTGTCAAGGAGATCCATATAAATCATTACAAGGATTCACTTTGTGTTTTCAACTTCTCTTTCCTTTCGTTTGATCATTCCTTATTACCGGAGTTCTTCATGGAGGCTCTACATGATGGTTCATAAAGGATTTAATTCATTCTCTAACTGTTCATCGAGATTCTTTTCAGAGGAATTCAATCTTTCTTTATTTTGCAATCCAGAGTGAAATTCGTTCTACTGTATCATTGGAGGTGGTATTATGTCATTCTTGATAATTTGAGTTCATATTTCGTGAATCACATGTTGTTAAGATTGAGATATTTTAAATCCATCAATATCTTCTTTGGGTTTATCTTGGGTTATATTTCACCTAAAGCTTTGTCTAAGGATTAATGCTATTAATGGTGATAATATATTATCCAAGTTCTCCATCTACCCTCCCGGTGAAATATTTTCTCGTCTCCTTGTTCATATCAATCCAAAAAAAAATTCCCGTGAGTGGCCGATTGTCACCTCCTAATTTTGAGATGCTTCCCATAAGCCCACTACAAACTTATTCGTTTCGTTGTTGGTTCTCCAACAACTCCGTTATAACCTTCTTCGAAGGGTGCTCTACAAGCTCATTTGTGGCAGAAGCTGGCTTTTCTTCTCCATTCTTATTCTAATGATCGATCTTCTATTCTTTCTTCCGGAGGCCTTGTGATGTTGCTCTTTTCAATCATCATCTCGAATTGTGAAGATCATGTTCTTTTCGTGCTTATCCATTTAACCGGAGTGCTGTGCCCTCTGCTAAAGTTCTTTTCATCTTATCAAGCTTCATATCACTTTTCAACCGGAGTTCTCCCCGAGATTATTCTTCTTTGATCTTTGTTTATCTCAACCAGAGTGGTTTCAATTCCTTCTTGTCCTTTGCGCTCGTCATTCTTACCTTTGCAATCTCAAGGTTTCCGTAATGTTCCTTGTTCCTCTTTTCCAACGGAGTGTTTTCAACTTCGTTCATCTCCGTTGTATTCTTTTCTCAGAATGGCTTACCTCTCAAGGTTCTTTGGTTTCACTCGTTTGTCTAATAAGCATCTGAGTTTTACCTCTTCTCTTTCTCTTCCGTTTTCCCTTCGGTGCCATTCTAGATCTCGGGACGAGATCCTCTCGTAGTGGTGGAGTGTTGTAATGCCCCGAGACTGATGTGCCAGGTGTCTTCTAGTTATTCGCTATTGTTGTCTTGTCATTGCTTGCTTGTCATGCATTTCATATCATGCTCGTCTCATGCATCCGAGCATTTTCCCCATTGTTTGTTTTGCAATACGGCGCTCCTATGTCACCCGGTGTCCCTTTCTACCTCTTTTCATGTGCGGGTGTTAAACGTTTTCGGATTGGACCGAGACTTGCCATGTGGCCTTGGTTTACTACCGGTAGACCGCCTGTCAAGTTTCGTGTCATTTGGACTTCGTTTGATACTCCAACGATTAAACGAGGGATTGAAAAGGCCTCATGTGTGTTGCAGCCCAACACCCCTCCAAAGTGGCCCAAAACCCACCTAAACCCCCTCCATCACCTAGGCCGTTCAATCACGATCGCGTGGCCGCAAACCGCACCTCATTTGGACACTCCTAGCTCCATCTACCTATATATGTGTCATCTCCCCCAAAAATCTCGCGGTTGAAACCCTAGCTCCTCCTACCTCGCGCCACCGGACACTTTCTCCCACACCGGACATGTCCGATGCCGTCCCGCCGCCCAATCATTGCGCGCCATGTGTCCCAGCGCCGCCCTCCGCCGCCGCGGCCCGCGAGGCCCACGGCAGGCCCGCTCGGGCTCGAGCACCCGCGCCGCCGCCCCGAGCGCTCGCCTTGCTCTGCCGCTGTGCCACTGCACCGCTCCGCCGCCCTGCCGCCTGCAGATTCCCCCGCTGGTCGCTGCCCTTGCCGGAGCGATCCACCCGAGCTCGTCGCCGTCGCTGGTCAACCACGCCGCCGCCTACTGGTGCTTCTCCCGCGCCCGATCTGAAGCCCGCCGCCCGGATCCGCTGCCTATGGGCCCCTCTGCCCTGGATCTGGCGGGATCCGTAGCTCTACCAACCACGGCGCCGCCCTTCGTCGGATTCGTGGAGCGCCGCCGCCGTTTTCGCCGCGGCAGGAGCGGGAGCGCCCGACCCTCCTCCGTCTCCTGCTTGGATCGCGCCAGCGCATCGCGTGGGCCTCCCCGCGGCCCATCTTCGCCCGAGGCCCAGCACCCCACCAGCGCCGACCTGCCTCATCGCCGATCCGGCCCAAACCGCCTGTTGACCACTGTTCACCCGAGGTCCATTTTTTTTCTCGAAGTCCTTTGTTCCCCATATTTTTTATGCTTCCTTCATCACATCATAACTCTGTGTCCGCGGCACCGATTCGTGCGTGTAGCATATCAAAATGTTTGCCTCGAAGAGTACATCATTTCATGTCATTGCATCATTTTCATTTGAGCTCATCTTGATGCCCGAAATGTCATTGGAAGATGGCTATGTGAGGAAAGTTGCAGAGCTGTTTCAGCAAATGGTCTTTTGTCATTTTTGCCATGATTAATGTGTGCATGTTATGATCCTGAGCTCTACATGTGTTTTGTAGAATGCCACGCCATCTTTATAGGGGTTTATGCCATGTATTTTTGTGATCTTTGTGGTGACTATCACAAGCATGCAAAGTAGCTTACTCGGTGATGCTGATTTCAGGGACTTAGAATTTCACTAAGTCCTTGTCCTGATATTGTTTTTATGCCATATGTTCATGTTGTTTCTTAGCGATCCGTGCCTCTTTTGAGGATGATCAGTAAGGATGTTTTGTTAATATTGTTGTGCTCTATCCATCCATGTATTTGTTTGCATTTATGGAGCACCTTAGCTTGAGTCAATTGAGCTCTACTTTTCCTATAAAATGTTCCTGGCAGATTGTTAACATGTTTAGCGATTTTGCCGATGTTTTTCCTATTGATCCGTGCATGCTATGATGTTGTTCTTGCCATGTATAGCTTCTATGCCATGTCTTATTGATGGGTGTATGCTTAGTTTGTCATGCCATGCTTTGTAGTGAGTGCATCGAGCTCGTAAACATGCCTACTTGTTAATATGTTTTGCATGCTCCAGTTTTTCACTAAGTCTGAATCTGTTTATGTTTTTGCTATGTTCACATGCTTGCAATTGTATTTTCTGATCCCTTTTGGCTCATGGTCACTAAGGGACTTTTGTTTTATGCTTAGAGTAGCTTCATGCCATGCCTTGATTTTCCATGATATGTTCATGTAGCATGTAGTTTTCATGCTCTAAAGATTGCTTCCTGATGATTAATTCCTGACATGCTGTTAATTTCACCAAGTCTGTAACCTGTTGTCGTTTACACTTTTTCCATGCTTGTTTGAGCCTGCTATTGAGTGAATTAGCCGTAGCTCAGTGTTCATCTTTTGTTAAGCTTCTTGAGTGGATCCCTGCCATGTATTTTGTTGTCATGTTTGGGTGCAGTAGCATGTTGTACTTGATGCATTTAGAAGGCTACTTGCTGTTTATCGCAGACCGGAGCCATATTTGTTTTGCTTGCCATTTCCAAACCGTGCACCCGATTCCGGTGATCTTTATATCGATTTCAACCGAAATCAACTCACCTTTCCAGTGGAACTCTTGGATTTCCAAGTTGAGGCTAGGTTCAATCATTATTTTCCAAATCATGCATATGCATCACATACCGCATCCCGCATATCATGCCATGTTCATGTGTTGGTTGTTTACTATGTTGTGTGCTTCTTTCCGGTGTTTCTTCTTCGGGTTGGTTCCGATAACGTCGCGTTTGTGAGGACCCGTTCGACTACATCCGTTTGTGTTCTTCAGGGGCTCGTTCTTCTTCCTTGTGGGATTTCAGGCAAGATGACCATACCCTCGAAATCACTTCTATCTTTGCTTGCTAGTTGCTCGCTCTTTTGCTATGCCTATGCTACGATACCTACCACTTGCTATATCATGCCTTCCATATTGCTAAGCCAAGCCTCTAACCCACCTTGTCCTAGCAAACCATTGTTTGGCTATGTTACCGCTTTGCTCAGCCCCTCTTATAGCGTTGCTAGTTGCAGATGAAGATTGGAGTTTGTTCCTTGTTGGAACATGGATATTTAGTTGGGATATCACAATATCTCTTATTTAATTAATGCATCTATATACTTGGTAAAGGGTGGAAGGCTCGGCCTTATGCCTGGTGTTTTGTTCCACTCTTGCCGCCCTAGTTTTCGTCATATCGGTATTATGTTCCCGAATTTTGCGTTCCTTACACGGTTGGGTTATAATGGGAACCCCTTGACAGTTCGCCTTGAATAAAAATCCTCCAGCAATGCCCAACATTGGTTTTACCATTCGCCACCTAGCCTTTTCTTTCGCTTGGGTTCTGCAGACTCAAGGGTCATCTTTATTTAAACCCCCCCTGGGCCAATGCTCCTTTGAGTGTTGGTCCGACCGAGTAGACTGCGAGGCCACCTCGAGGCAACTTGAGGCTTGGTTTTACTCGTAGGATGTCTCATCTGAGTGTGCCCTAAGAATGAGATATGTGAAGCTCCTATCGGGATTTGTCGGCACATTTGGGCGGTGTTGCTGGACTTGTTTTGCCATTGTCGAGGATGTCTTGTAACCGGGATGCCGAGTCTGATCGGATTGTCTTGGGAGAAGGAATATCCTTCGTTGACCATGAGAGCTTGTGGTGGGCTAAGTTGGGACACCCCTGCAGGGATTTGAACTTTCGAAAGTCATGCCCGCGGTTATGGGCAGATGGGAATTTGTTAATGTCCGGTTGTAGAAAACCTAAAGTTTATCTTAATTAAATTGCATAAACCGCGTGTGTACCCATGATGGTCTCTTCTCGGCGGAGTCCGGGAAGTGAACACGGTGTTGGAGTAATGATTGACGTAGGTTGTTCTAGGATCACTTCTTGATCATAGTTTCTCGACCGTGCTTTTGCATTCTCTTCCCGCTCTCATTTGCGTATGTTAGCCACCAAATATGATAGTCGCTTGCTGCAGCTCCACCTCATACATTTTACCCTTCCTATAAGCTTAAATAGTCTTGATCGCGAGGGTGTGATATTGCCGAGTCCCCGTGACTCACAGATACTTCCAAAACTAGCTTGCAGGTGCCGTTGAAACATGCAGGTGACATAACCAAGCTCTAGGAGGATCTCGATGAAGATCTCGTCCTTTGTGTTGTTTCGTTCTAGTTGATCAGTAGTGGAGCCCGGTTGGGGTCGATCGGGGATCTGTGTAGCATTTGGGGTAGTCTTCTTTTCATTTTGGTTCCGTAGTCAGACCTTGATTGTATCTGGATGTCGTAATGTTATATTCATGTATTGTGTGAACTGGCGATTGTAAGCCAACTATGTATCTATTTCCCTTATGTATTGCATTGGTTGTGGGAAGATTACCTCACTTGCGACATTGCTTTCAATGCGGCTATACCTCTAAGTCGTGCTTCGACACGTGGGAGATATAGCCGCATTGAGGGCGTTACAGTTCTGGTAACCCCTCGGTACCCCGAAAAATATCGGAACCTTTTCGAAATCATTCTGATGTATGAATACCTTCGTCCAATATATCAATCTTTACCACTCGACCATTTCGAGACACCTCGTCATGTCCGTGATCTCATCCAGGATTCTGAACAAACTTCGGTCATCAAATCACATAACTCATAATACAAATCATCATCGAACGTTAAGCGTGCGGACCCTACGGGTTTGGGAACTATGTAGACATGACCGAGAGACATCTCCGGTCAATAACCAATAGCGGAACCTGGATGCTCATATTGCCTCCTACATATTCTACGAAGATATTTATAGGTCGAACTACATAACAACATACATTGTTCCCTTTGTCATCGGTATACTACTTGCCCGAGATTCGATTGTCGGTATCATTATACCTAGTACAATCTCGTTACCGGCAAGTCTCTCTACTCGTTCTGTAATGCATCATCCTGCAACTAACTCATTAGTCCAATTGCTTGCACGGCTTATAGTGATGTGCATTAGAGAGAGGGCCCAGAGATACCTCTGCAATACTCGGAGTGACAAATCCTAATCTCGAGCTATGCCAACTCAACAAACACCTTCGGAGACACCTGTAGAGCATCTTTGTAATCACCCAGTTACGTTGTGATGTTTGATAGCACGCAAAGTGTTCCTCCGGTATTCGGGAGTTGCATAATCTCATAGTCAGAGGAACATGTATAAGTCATGAAGAAAGCAATAGCAGTAAAACTTAAACGATCATAATGCTAAGCTAACGGATGGCTCTTGTCCATCACATCATTCTCTAATGATGTGATCCCGTTCATCAAATGACAACACATGTCTATGGTTAGGAAACTTAACCATCTTTGATTAACGAGCTAGTCAAGTAGAGGCATACTAGGGACACTCTGTTCATCAATGTATTCACACATGTACTAAGTTTACGTTTAATACAATTCTAGCATGAATAATAAACATTTATCATGATATAAGGAAATATAAATAACAACTTTATTATTGCCTCTAGGGCATATTTACTTCACTTATTACTCCTTATTCCTTTATCCATCGTAAGATAACCCAAAACTTGAAAACTTCAATCACACAAAACTCAACAAAACCTTCGTGAGATCCGTTAGTGCAAGAAAGCAAACCACTACTATAAGTATTGTATCAAATCAATTCATATTTTCTTTGCATTATATCTAGTGTATTCCAAATTAAATAAAACCATAGCACCATCAAAACAAGCACACAACGCAAAGAAAACAGAATGTGTCAAAACAGAATAGTCTGTAGCAATCTGACTATTTCGAATACTTCTGGAACTCCAAAAATTCTGAAAAATTAGGACGACCTGAGCAATTTGTATATTAATCTTCTGCAAAAAGAATTGGTATTTTAGCACTCACTCGTGATTTTTAACAATTGTTTCCGTGAGCGCAAAAGTTTCTGTTTTTCAGCAAGATCAAACAACTATCACCCAAGAGGATCCTAAAGGCTTTACTTGGCACAAACACTAACTAAAACACACAAAAACAATCATAATAGTAGCATAATTGTGCGAACACTCAAGAATAGAAAGCAAAAAGAAAAAATAAATTTTATTCATTGGGTTGCCTCTCAACAAGTGATATAGTTTTACGCCCTTAGCTAGGCATAAAGCAAGGATCTAAGTTCTGTCATCCGAAGTATTGGCAACTTTTGTAAGGGTTTTCTCAAACCCGGGAGGCTCTTTATGCTTCCCTAAATTCTCCGGAAAAGAAACCATCTTTAGATCCAAACTATCCAATCGCTTATTGCGAAGAGTAATCAAGGTATTCATGTGATTGATACTACCATTGAGATCTTTGAGGGGTTCATTATATTTTTGTATTTCAACCATATGTTTATGCAAATCACCAAGTTTGTCCAACATTTGAACTCCCTCATGGGTGAAAGAAAACCCCTTCTTTTGAGGTGGAACCCCCAAAATTCCTTCTAAAATTTCATAGGCAGCATTGGCATCAAGCTCAATAAAATTCCCTTTAGCGACAAAATCTATAAGTTGTCTATGATGCAAAGCCAATCCTATGTAAAGATTACGAAGCAAAATCTTAGCGTCCCCCTTTAAATTGCAAATATGATACGATTCCATAAGCCTATACCAGGCATCTTTCAAATTTTCTCCTTGTCTTTGCTTGAAGTAAAGAACTTCAAAATCTGGTGACAAAGGAGGAGTAGGTATGCTAGCCATTGTGACTAGGAAGCAAGAACACGGATAGATCCGGTGATAAAACGGCGAACGAAAAAGAGGGCAAATAAAACGGCAATTTTTTGTGAAGTGGGGGAGAGGAAAACGAGAGGCAAATGGCAAATAATGTAAATTGTGAGAGAGGACATTTGTGATTAGGAACCAGGTATATGTTGAAGATCCTCCTCGGCAATGGCACCAGAAATTCCTTTTGATGCGGCTTGAAGCTACGTCGGTATTTCCCCAAAGAGGAAGGAATGATGCCGCACAGCGACGGTAGGTATTTCCCTCAGTGATGAAACCAAGGTTATCGAACCAGTAGGAGAACCAAGAAACACAACGTAAACAGCCCCTGCACACAAATAACAACTACTCGCAACCCGACGTGTTAAAGGGGTTGTCAATCCCTTCGGGTAACGGCACCAGAAATTGGCAAACATACATGAACAAAATTGTAGTAGATTGATAGATCGAACGCCAAATAAAATAAATAAGAATAAAACGCAGCAAGGTATCTTTGTATTTTTGGTTTAATAGATCTGAAAATAAAAGCAACGGAAAAGTAGATCGCAAAGGCAAATATATGAGAAAGAGACCGGGGGCCGTAGGTTTCACTAGTGGCTTCTCTTGAGAAAAATAGCAAATGATGGGTAAACAAATTACTGTTGGGCAATTGATAGAACTTCAAATAATCATGATGATATCCAAGCAATGATCATTATATAGGCATCATGTTCAAGATTAGTAGTCCGACTCCTGCCTGCATCTACTACTATTACTCCACACATCGACCGCTATCCAGCATGCATCTAGTGTATTAAGTTCATGGAGAAACGGAGTAATGCAATAAGAACGATGACATGATGTAGACAAGATCTATCTATGTAGAGATAGACCCCATCATTTTATCCTTAGTAGCAATGATACATATGTGTCGGTTCCCCTTCTATCACTGGGATCAAGCACCATAAGATCAAACCCACTACAAAGCACCTCTTCCCATTGCAAGATAAATAGATAAAGTTGGCCAAACAAAACCCAAATATCGGAAAAGAAATACGAGGCTATAAGAGATCATGCATATAAGAGATCAAAGAAACTCAAATAACTTTCATGGATATAAAAAGATAGATCTGATCATAAATTCAAAGTTCATCCGGTCCCAACAAACACACCGCAAAAAGAGTTACATCATATGGATCTCCAAGAGACCATTGTATTGAGAATTCAGCGAGAAAGAGTAAGCCATCTAGCTACTAACTACGGACCCGAAGGTCTACAAAGAACTACTCGCACATCATCGGAGAGGCACCAATGGAAGTGGTGAACCCCTCCGTGATGGTGTCTAGATTGGATCTGGTGGTTCTGGACTCTGCGGCGGCTGGAATTGATTTTCGTCGACTCCCCTAGGGTTTTTGGAATATTGGGGTATTTATAGAGCAAAGAGGCAGTCCGAGGGGCACCCGAGGTGGGCACAACCCACCAGGGCGCGTCTGGGCCTCCTGGTGCGCCCTGGTGGGTTGTGCTCCCCTTGAGCACCCCCCAGGCGCTGCCTTGGCCCATTAGGTGTCTTCTGGTCCATAAAAATTCTAGGTGAAGTTTCATTGCATTTGGACTCCGTTTGGTATTGATTTCCTGCGACGTGAAAAACATGCATAAAACAGCAACTGGCACTTGGCACTATGTCAATAGGTTAATACCAAAAAATGACTATAAAATGATTATAAAACATCCAAGATTGATAATATAACAGCATGGAACAATCAAAAATTATAGATATGTTGGAGATGTATCAATGCACTACTGCAGTTTCTCAAGTAGATGCACTATAATATGTTTTGAACCTGATGCACTGGATTACTATTTGAAAAATCTTGTAGAAGATTAATTTCTGAACTTGATGTACTAGTGTAGTTTCTGATCTTGATCCACTAGTGTAGTTTCTGCCCTCGATGTATTAAAAGATGTTTCTGAACTTGATGTAGTGAAGTAGTTTCTCAACTTGGTCTGGTGTTATTTTCATCAGCAAAAGAACTAACAACTTGGTGAAGCACTAGTATGTGTTTTTTCAACAAAAGTAAACTAAACTAGTACTAAATCAGCACATAGATCATTGACACAACTGTATATTCCAAAAAGAAAAATAACATCGTGTACTTGAATTTAATTTCTAAAATTTGTGTACTAGTTTCTGAACTACATTCATCCATTCGTTATACTATATAAGCATCTACTTCATGTATTCATCACTTGTAAAACAAAAAACTGAAGAATTCAAACATCAAAATAATACTAATCTTCAATATGTCTCTCCCCTTGCAGGCCCAAGCGCCTCAACGACATGCTGAAGCATGAGAAGTTGTTCACCTTTGCCGGTTTCAGCATCCAAGGTGACAAAGAGAAGCTAAAGATGTCTGGATTGGAGATAAACCCCAACAAGTACATCGACATTTAGCACAACTGGAGAGTTCCATACACCGGAAAAGAGTACGTCTCCTTGGCTGATGTTGCAGCCAGCATCATCCACCCGTTCTACAAAGGCATGAAGAAGAAGATCTATAGGAAGGAAGACCGTAAACTATGGGGGGTCAGCCCACTACCAAATTACCTCATCGAGTATGCAACAATACATGCGTACGCCACCTACAAGTCATGGAAGAAAATCGACAACATCAAAATAGGTCTGGAAATTTCAAAAGAGCAGGAAGCGGACCCCTACTACCACTGCCACTATGCGGGATGAAGAGACATCAAAGTATGCCTTCGTGTTGCTTTTGCTTGTGCTTGTGCTTGTCCTTTATCTTGTTGTTTCAAATTCGTAGTTTGCTTTTGTTACGTTAAACCAGCTTGTTGATGTCATGTGTGTCAGGGTTGAACCAGTTTGCTTATGTCGTGTTTATCAGGGTTGAACAAGTTTGCTTATGTCATCAAGTACATTGTTTCCTTATCTTGTTATATAAGTTTGCTAGATTTGTATTTTGTTTATCCATCATTTCAAATTCAAGTAGCTTGTGAATGGAACTTCATGGCTGCTCTTTGGTACTAGTTATCGAGCAACTAATCACACAACGATGTTCCATGTCTAGTTTGGATTCAGCATTGTATGGAAAACATAACGTTGAAAACAATCAGTACAATTTGAGCTCCTTAACAGCGCTTCAAAAGTTGAAGCAAAAAATCTTAGTACTTCATGTACTATTCTCATCCATATGTAGCTGCTAGAAAATTAGCAAGTACTACAATAGAAAAGTTAAGAAGCATCAGTACACACTTTATTGGCCACTGGCAGACTAAGAATGACAGTACTAGTACACTTGAACGGACAGTACAACTTTACTACTATAAAAAGTACAAAGAAGCATCAGTTCGCAATCCCTCAATAAACTGTCAGACTAAGCACAGAAGTGCTACTACAAATGAATTCTCAGTAGAACTTAGTTTACACGCAAGTACTATAGTACTAAATAATACCAGAAGACCCTTGAGAATAATCACAACAACAAAAAAAGACGGCAAAAAGTCAATAAAAATATAACAGTTCGACAAAACTCACAAGAACTACAACAAAAGTATTAGTCCGCATTACTGATGGAGTAAATTACTAGATTCATACCAAAAAAATATTGACCGCCCAAGGACACGCAGGCCCTAATGCAGGTGGTTACTTGAACTCGAGCCCACGGTGAAAGCGTTGGCTAATCCCTAGTAATCGGCACAACACAGGGCTAGCAGACCAGGGGCAACAGGTCATGGAACAGAGAGCGAGCATCGTGAATAAGCGCCCATGTAAGTATACAGAGAAGTTCAACACACAAGGCACGACAATGCTTATAAACTGGTCGAGAGCCCCCTCTGCTAGCGAGGTGGGACTAAACCCGGAGCACACGCATAGCCAGCAGTCCACAATCGAACTGCTCCTTTGGAAGCCTCCCTCGTCTCCAAACACCCCATCCATAAGGCTCATTGAATAAAGCAGAGCGCGGGGCAAAAAAATATAAACTACAACAGAAATGCTTGAAAACTAAATATAGGAAAGTTCAAATACTTGTTCGCAGGCAATAATTTTAAATCCAAAAATAAAAAGAAAATAAATTTAGCTCTGCACCACGGATGTTAAAAAAGGAAAAAAAATACGATACAAAAACAATGATACTTTAAAAGTGGAGAACTTAATAGGCTATCTGTTAAATGTACATAATTTAAACCAGGGAATTAATACTTTCAAGTTCAACTACTAAAATGCAAGAAGTTCAAATAAATATTGTTTGTCAATTCTGCTAAATTTCTTATTTACATAAAATCTGACTAGAGCTCAACCAACGGTTTCATCATAAATAATCTCAATCCCAAAAAAATTCAGTTCAAACATATATATGATAACAGTATTACAAAACCAGGAAGGGTCAAGCCACTCGAACTACATCCACACACCACTATGACACCAATTTTCAAAACCTTACGCTGTATAAAATTACAATTCAGTATGCACAACACTAAACCATATGTACACTAAAAAGTGGGTACAAAAACTATAAAGGCCTAACTTAGGTTGGGTCAGATGAAAATAAAATAAGTCTCACTTTTGAGCAACAACTCGCAGTGCACTGAAAAAAGTTTTCAGGTCAACTAGTGTATAAGACTTAACCTCCACACTGAAAACATCACAAAGTATACGTCACTCAAACAGTACAAAATGCCATCATCACCGACCCTGAGACGTGCGAGTGGGATAAGCAGCTGATAAGTACACCTTGACAAGACTCACCAGTGCCACGAGTGAATACCCTGGCAAATAAATTGGCTTGGACGGTTCGTTCTTCCAGTCCACTGCCCACACCACCCACTGGGCAGTTGCCATGACGGATTGCAATGGCGATCCCACGACCACTACCCCCACGATCTGAACGAACCACCTCCCACATCCCAAACAACGCCCTCAAAAAGCCCCAAATCGACTCCATCCCCGCCACATCTCCAAAATCACCATTGTCGCTTCCATCTCCACTACAAACTCCCCACAAACATATCTCTTGGAAACCCACGGTCGATGGAGGAGGGCAATGGTGAAGGAACCATCTGCCAAGCGTGATCATGGCGAGACATCCGACCAGAGCAGCAACCTCCACGATGTTCACATTCCCGGCGAGAAACTCGACTACACCACCACACTCAAGAAGGTGGACCTCCACGGCAAGGAGACGCTGGAGGTCGTCTGCACCAGCAAACCAGACAAGGCTGACGAGATAATCAGGAGGCTCGGGATGAAGGGCGGTGGCTTGTACCCTAGCTTCATCAGCGTTGATGTGGAGTTTACCAGAAAAGATAAACCTCCATAGATGGCAGCAGTTATGCATGGAGGAACTCTGCCTGGTGTACCACATCGCTGCGGACACCAAATGGTGAACCATACTACTCTTCATTCATCTGTTCTAGTAGTACTACTCCCTCAAAATTTCATTAAACGTGTTTCCCAACTAGATGTACTACTGTAGTTTGTGAAGTGGATGCACGAGATAATTACAACTACGGTACCTGTACTATCTGTCACGTAACAAGAAGGTCCTGGCACTCGTGAGTTGCTCCAATACGGTCCTCATATATGCAGATACGCTCCAAAATAGTCCTCCCGTACATATCAAGCTACGAACCAGGTTGGATGAGCCCCACATCATCACGCGGGATGGTCGACTGCACTGATTCTTAATTTGTAAATTGGCCCCTGCCCACGTGAGTGCGTCCAGTTTGAGCCCAACTGCTCCTTACGTGATGGCTACATATGGCGGCGCAGGTGATCGGCAACATCTAGGCGACGAGAGGCGTTCGTACTGGTGGGAGCTCGCACGCCGTGAATGGCGGCATGTAATCCTATATGGCGGCACGGCGGTGCCCCTGTACCCATGTACGGTAAGAAGATTGGATCACCATGGCTGCATTGGGCATGTTACTACCTCGATTGTCATCTATTTCATCGTTTTGGTGCGTTAGCCATACAATTTAGGTGATTTAGGCACACATTTGCTTTGGGTTTACGCAGATGATTAGGGTTCGATGTCCAATGGCTAAAATTTGAACTTTTTGTTGGTTTAACAGATGCAGGCACTGATTTCTGTACAATTGAGTTCATCCATGGTGGATCTTTCATGGGCACTAGTGGTAATCTATCATATCTCAATGGTTGCAAGGTCTGCTATGATTACTGTGACAGTAGTGTTGCTTGTATGGAGATGTTCTATGAATTAGTAGAGAAGGTCGGTTATGAGACTGCAGGAAGAATTCGAATATATTTGCTGCTGCTTGGGATGCAAATGAATGAAGATGGGCTCAGGTTGATTGCAAGCAATAATGACACAAAATGCATTAACAAGCTAGTTAGAGAAGGGCACAAATACCTGATGTTGTATCTTGTTCATGATGCTACTTCTGGTGGAGGCGGATGTGATGATGTGTTAGCAAATCCATGTACACAAGCACCTGATGTGACCAGTCCTATGAAGAGCAAGATAAATAACAGTGTTGTAGAGGAGCAAAGCATTGTACTTGGTAGGGACAGCAGTGCTTCCATGTTGTTTGCGTGTGAGGAAAATGTAGAAGGGACAAGCAAGAAGAGTAGAAGAGGTACAACGGAGGTAGAGGAGGACTTATGCAGCAAAACTGATAGCGAGGACTCGGATTATGTTCTAGAAATAATTGATAGTGACTATGACCTCAATGATGGTGATGATGATTTGATCAATGAGGATGCAAAAGCTGCCAGTGATGAGAAGAAAGGGACAAGGACAGGGAAGGAGCTAGCAGAGGATCCTAACTCCGAGGATGATAATCTTGATCTGCCTGAATCAGATGATGATGATGATGATGATGATGACATTAAGTTCAATTTCAAACATTTCATTGAAGTTGATTTGAAGGACCCCAAGTTCTATGTGGGGTAGGTTTTCCCATCTATTGCACTGATCAGACAGGCCATTAGGGAGTATAGTTGCAAGGAGAGGCTGCAAATAACTTTTCCCAAGAATGACAAGACAAGGATTGGAGCTGTGTGCAATGGTGGTTGCCCTTGGTATTTATATGCTTCATTTGACAATAGAACAGAGGGAATTCAGGTTAAAACATTTAAAGATGAGCACACATGCACAAAGAAGTGGAGTGTTAAAGCATTCACTGCCAGATACATTGCTGCAAAGTATGTTGACAAGGTTAGAGCACATGATAAGATTTATTTGAAGGGTTTAGGAGCAATGGTGCAGGAAGAGTGGAACATGAAGGTTCACATGCAGAAGCTTTGGAGAGCAAGGAAAATAGCATTTGGCATTATTTATGGTGATGATATTGCTCAGTGCAACATGTTGTGGGATTATGCAGCTGAGTTAAGGAGGTCAAATCCTGTTAGTACTTTTTTGTTGCAAGTCACCGATGATGATCAATTCCAGAAGTGCTACTTCTCTTTTGATGCATGCAAGAGGGGATTCCTTATAGCTTGTAGGCCTGTAATTTTCTTACACGGTTGTCATTTGAAGACTCAGTTTGGTGGGGTTTTATTAACTGCAATAGGAATGGATCCTAATGGTTGCATTTATCCTCTGGCCTTTGCTGTTGTGCAAGTTGAAAACACAGAAGCTTGGAGATGCTTCTTAACTATTCTTAAAGAAGATCTTGGCATTGTGGACACGTCACTTTGGGCAGTCATGTCTGACAAGAAAAAAGTAAGTCACTTGTAGTTCTAATATATGCTTTCGTAGTTTGGTTGCATTTCTTCATATTCTACCATATGCTTTGTAATTAGTAATTATTTAATAGTAAATTAATTTGTTCACATCTAGGGTACAAGCAGAAGAATGGAACAGAGCACAAGCACAAGCTGAGGAAGGAAAGGAACAAGCCATGGAAGGAAATCTCAGGTTGGCAAGTGAGGAGCAAAGACAGGATGAATGCCAAGCAAAGCAGAGCACTTTGGAGCAGCCACATCAGCCAAAGAGACCTTACTTTAGTCATGCCAGGACAAATTTTAAGAAACCAAGAAAAAGTAGCATGTTTGATATATTTAGGAAGTAGAGGATATAAGCATTTGACACATGAAGTCTTATGTGTTTTCTTTTGTTAAGTTGCAGAACTTCTTTATTTGCTTCCACCAACCTGTTGGATCTTGGTCAGACTAATCATGTTATGTTCATGATCATGTAATGATCAGGCAAACCTTGTCAAACTGAATGCTTTTGTTAAATGCATGAAACATGTTAGCCCCTGTTCTGTTGTGTTCAACTACTGCGTGTATAAAAATAGATTATTTTGGCATATGATTTCTGCTATTTGTCTGTTCTGTATGAGAACATAGAAACATGCATGATTTAACTAAAGTTCAGTATGCATTGTACTCAACTAGTGGACTTCCAGCAAAGTAACAAGCTGACAAACTTGCTGCAATTCCCAGCAAATTTTATACAACATTCACGAGATACCAAATTGCATCCAGAAGCTACCAAACTTCATTAAATAATATCCCAGTTTAACTTGATTACATAACTGACCATATTTACATAGGATGCAACTTCCCAGCAAAAGGTAGCATACAAATTTCATTACATAGCATGCCAGTTTGGCAATTTTCCTCTTCCACTTGACATAGTGACATCCTAATTCACTACTGTAGTACGTAACACAGATTGAGCCATTGGCCTCGGCAGGCCCAGTGTATCCAGGCTGCAGAGCCAAGTGTGGAAGTGATGTGTGCACGTAATGACGGTGGGCAGGCCTCCTAGGTCTCCGCCAAAATCGCGCGAACTCCATGATATTTCAGAGAAATTTGTACAAACTTGGTGATATTTCATAGATATTTGTACAAAAATAGATAAACATGCAAACTACGCCTAGAACTACGCCTAGCCCTGCTACGTCGCGGCCGCCGCACACCATCTACATGCCAAGGAGCCTATAGAAATAGGTGTAGTCGCCGCCACTGCCGTCGTCGCGCGCCTCGCCAGAGCCACCATCGTCCCTACCGTACCCCTGGGCAGGGTCGCCGACGCGCGGTGGAGGGTTGGACGGCCCGGCCTCACCCTCCTCGTCGCTATCGAGGACGATGACGCCAATCTCCTCGCGTCCGCGGCGCCGGGCCTGGAGCTCCGTGTATGCCCAGCGCTAGCGGAGCACCTGCTCGCGGACGTAGTCCTCCCTCGCCCACTCGAGGGCAGCCTCGTTGTCGGGGGACACCATGTCCGCGTGCTCCGGCTTCACGGGGAGCAGCCCCGGCTCGGGCTTCGGCCGGACCAAGCGGAGTGAGTGCGGGGAGGGCGGCCGCCCTCGTTGATGACGAGGGCACCGCTGCGGGTGCGACGCTGAAGCGGCGTCTCCTCCTCCGGCTCGAGCTTGACGGGGCGGAGTGCCGGCGAGCCGGAGGAGAGCGAGCCAGAGCCTGATGAGGAGGACGTCCCCAGCTCCATTCGTCGCGGCGTCCAGGAGCTGCCACGGGAGCGAGAGAACGACGGGTGCGGCGGGTACTCGAGGTGCGGCGTGTTGTCGGTCTCGATGTGGTCGAGGATGGACCCGAGGCTGCGGCCGAACATGCCCCACCACTCGCGCCGCCCGTCGGTGTTGAGGCGGCCGTGGGGGATGGTGCCGTTGGCGGAGGCAATCCGCTCTTCGCGGCGGCTCTCAAAGTACATCGTCCACAGCATGTGGCTGTCGACGGCGTACCTCGGCTCGTTCTGCTGCGCCTACGTCAGCGACAAGCGGATGCGGGCGATCTCGGCCCACCGTGCAGCCCCTTCGGGAACCGGCGGCACCGGGATGCCGCCGGCACTCAACTTCCATGACCCCGGCACGCGCATCTCCGGGGGCGCTGGGTAGTCGGCCTCGTAGAGGAGGCGCGCCTCCTCCTTGTGGAGATGGCGGCGGCCGAAGCCATTCGCCGCCGCGACGTCGCCGGGGTACCTCTCAGCCATTGCTCGTCGGCGGGAAGAGGGGGTGTTGCTTTGTGTGGCGATACAAGGTGAGGTGTGGCGACTGTCGCGTTCACCGGTGGGGAGATCGGCTTGTAGCCGAAGCGGGGCGGTGAGAGCCTGCATGTCGGGCAAAGCGTGGCGAGAGCGGGCGGGACGCGCGTCGGTGGCGCCTTCACTGCGCCGCCCGTGAGGCATCAATGGAGGCTGACCAGCGCGGCAGCCTTGGCATTGATTCCCGCGGGAACCGAGGCGATGAGGACGACGAAGCGGTGTCTCGCTGACTCGGCTTCCCAGCGCCCCCAGGCGACTTCCAGCGCGCTGGGTTCGGCCTGGGTCCACCGGCGCCAGTTTCGACCCATACGACGAAAAACGGGCTCCTGAAAGCGTGACTGGGCCGTCTTTTGGGCGCCGTTGGCAAAAAAAACGCCTTGAGGGGAGGGGGGCTGTTGGGCGCGGCTGGAGATGCCCTTAGATTAGGGAGGAAATGTGGAATTTTGGCCTACCAGTGCGTCGCCCCTCTGGTTTAAAGCAGTTCGGCTCGACTAGTCTACGCGCGGTTGACCGCGCGCATACGAGCGGAGTAGCCTTAAGATGGCAATGGGGCCCCAAAACCCGCGTCCCCGCGGGTTTTACCCTATTCGGGGACAGTGATGAGCGACTTTCTATCCTCGCGGGGCTGCTCGTGGGTACATTATAAAACCCGATATGTTTCGCGGGTCTAAACCCGTCTGAGTACTACCCGAACCCGAAACCCGACAAAACCCGCCAAAATACGTTATTTAGCATGCACCAATCCATCTTGACTCAACTGGCCCAAAGCCATAGTTCCCGAGTAGCTGAGCCCCACAGCGTCGAGGCCCTGGAGTACAAACCAACCCCACGCTCGGTCGCTACAGTGTCGCTCGCTCTTCAAGCCTCTCTCTCCCGCACAACACAACACCTAAACCTAAACCTAGGTCCCCCAGCCGTCGCCTGCTGCTGTAATATGCTCATGTTTTTCTTTCAAATATTTATGTTTACATTGACTGCTCGTGGGGACGGGTTCCCCGTGGGTTTTGAAAACCCGACGGGTTTAGGGGACGGGCAAAAAACTTAACCCCGCGCACGTTGATGAGGACGGGGACGGGTTTGCAATTTTCTCGTGGGGATGGGTTTGGGCAAGCAAAACCCGGTGGGTTTCGTCCCCGTTGCCATCTTGAGAGTAGCCAGGTTCGTATGAGATAGGTACACAGGACCATTTTGGAGCGTTTCTACATATTTGAGGACCGTATCCGAGCAACTCACGAGTGCCAGGTTCGTATGAGATGGCAATGGGTCGGGTTTGGATCGGGTTGAACAATATCGAATCCATATCCATATCCATGAAGACAGTCTTTGCCCGCCCATGAAAAAATCCATGGGTGAAAAATTGTGTCCATGTCCAAATCCGATGGATATCCATATCCACTGGATATCCATTGGGTCCTCTCAAGACATGTAAATAAAACTTAACACAATATTAACATAAACTCTTCTATTCTTCACCTCCTGGCAGGCTAGGCTTCACTTATGGTAAATCAACATCCAGTAACAACCTAAGATCATTTAGTATTTTTCTAACAGATGAGAATGACGAGTCATTTAAGAAGGAGATAAAAATAAGGAAAGGGGTGTTGGAGTATGTTACAGAGGGGATTGACTGTCAACTTATAAAAGTTATGATGGGGATTGTGTGATTTCTTATGCATGGTTTAGACAAAAAAAAGTGTAAAATTGTCGTGGGACATGTGAACATGGGCAGGGATGGAAGATTTTTTCCCATTAAGTCATACTATCGGGTCGGGTTTGGGTATATCCATGGGTACAAGATTATATCCATGCCCTACCCACGAATAATCGGATCAGGTTTGGGCACCGCCCATGGACACAAAATCATATCCAAACCCTATCCATTCGGGTCGGATATCCATGGATATCCATGTTCATGGATAAAATTGCCATCCTTTACGTGCTAGATAGTACAGGTACCGTAGTTGTAATTATCTCCCAGCGGTACCGCCTCTCTCAAGTCCCCACATCGCAGCAAAATTTCTGTCAAGCAGGGCCCACGAGCGCCTCGATTCACCCCGGGCCATCATTCCCAGGGAGCTTAGAGTTTTAGCTGATACTCCCTCTGTTTTTATTTACTCCGCATATTAGCTTTGGTCAAAGTCAAACTTTGTAAACTTTGACAAAAATTTTAGACAAAAATATTAAGGTATACAATAACTCAATCACATTAGATTGATTGTTGAATACACTTTCACATCGTATAGATTTGCTATTGTAAATGTTTATATTTTTTCCTATAAACTTGGTTAAAGTTTATGAAGTTTGACTTCAGTCAAACCTAATATGCAGAGTAAATAAAAACGGAGGGAGTACAAGGTCTCGCGTTCCTAGGACTAAATAGTAGCATCTCCCAGAACATTCTCTAGCAAAAGACACTTTCTTGTGTAAATCTCCGTCTAGTTTTTCGTTTCAACCTTATGTAATTCCAAAATGACCTTTAAGATGATTTCATTTCCGAGGGCTACAGTAGGGGTGTCGAATTTGGTAGGCCAACCAATACCTAATTATACCTGGGTATACGCGATGGAAACATTGGATACTATTATAGCATTATAGCAGTACACTGAGCGTAAGAATTTAAAGAACATTACGGTGACGGAGTCAAGGGAATAGGTACAGGTTCCAACATAAGAACAGGTGACGGAGTCCACATAAGTGAATACATACAGGTTCCAACATAATGTAGGTTTGAGGACAGAGTTTCAACAGTTATACTATATAGATAGTAATAAGCTCTAAGAAATCTGCATAACTTATTAACCATCTGCTTCAAGACCAAGCTTTCCCTCGACAGACCTCAGTTTTTTCGTGTGCACACCATTAGCACCAGTGCAGTCGTGGCTTACTTTTCCAGCTACCACTGTGTGGCTCCTCTTTTGTTGTCCAGAAGATTTATCAGCCAAACGTTTGATTTTCGGAAGCAACTCCTTTATCCATCCAGGGTAAAGCTTAAGGATCCGAAGGCACTAATTTATTAGACAAAACATGTCAGAATCAACCTTTGCTCGTGCAGCTTCTGCTACAGCATCAGCAGCCATTATCTTCTCCACCACATCCTCGGGGAGCAGCTGTATCAAATGACAAAAACATATATTCCATCAGTACCGCTGATTGATATCCATAATACAATTTTGCAAATATTAATTTATTCAAATACGAGTTTGTCTACCTTGATGGAGGGTTGCCATTCTTCCACCGCAATAGGGGTCAAAATCTTTGACATAACTTCTGCATAGATCTTGTGATCCTCAATAAATTGGCTAATATCAGGAACCAGCTTCTCACATGTTTCACGCACCACCTTGGTAGCATGCTCCAGTATTGCATCACATCGATCCAACGAACCAACATAGGCTATGAAGTTTTTATCAATCTGCATTAACAAGAACATGATCAAAAGAAAAGCATTAACAGCAAATGATAATCCAAAGCAGCAGCATCAACAAACAAATAAACAAGTCTTGCAAATTAAATTCCTGATGTGATCTAACGAACCAACATAGGCTATGGAATTTTTATCAATCTGCATTAACAAGAACATGATCAAAAGAAATGCATTAACAGCAAATGATAATCCAAAGCAGCAACATCAACAAACAAATAAACAAGTCTTGCAAATTAAATTCCTAAATGACATCATAGTAAGACACAGACGTAGAGATGCAAGATATGTTCTCTCTGCATCATTGGGCCAACCAAACACCCATTTAATCAAATTGGCTTGGATTTCAAAGCAAAGTATAGTGGGATAATAACTAGCTAAATTACTACTGCCCATTAGCATGGCCACTTGTAGCCATACATAGAGTAAGCACAAACACAGAAAAATGTAACAAATAGGGTAAAACTGCAGGAAGGAACAGTTCTTTGCTGCTTCTGGGGAAATATTGATTCCAAATTTATCCACACAATCCTTAAATCCTTGACATAATGGGAGAAGATACTCGCGAGTGCTGTTGTATTTTTCTTTGCGAACAAAATACGGCATCATGTTCCTTAACCCCCACATCAGTTCATGAATAACATCCTTGTCATCATAGCAATCAACTCCCTAGCAAGAAAAGGTTGCTGATAAGTAAATAGTAACCATTCATGTATATACAAACTACTAAAAAAGGTCCTCTACTGACCAGATTGGCCTTGATGATGGCATCTATAAGATTTTCATCCTCGACAACCAGCTGTGGTATATGTTTGCAGTGCCTCCTGATTGAATAAGTAAGCCTCTCACCAGGACCGTTAGGACCCATCACAGCCGACTTGCCATCAACCTTGATGTACTCAAGAAAGAGGATAACCTGTTAAGGAAAGAGTAACAGAATGATAATATTAGATAGAAAGCTCAGGGAGTAGAAAACTTACTACAAATGGAACACACTAACACTGCACTTTCAACAGATTACTTCATTGTGTAATTTTGGTTACTTCATTGCTGTTATTTTGCAGTGTAGGGCATTTTTTATGTACTTTTAGTTGCAAACTGACTAACTCTTCAATGACGGTGATAGTCAAGGTAAAATGAGAACTCAAGCTAGCAGATGCATGGATTATAATGAATCCATGGTGCAATGCCAATAAGAGAGAACGACCAAAGCAACTGCTAATGAAAGCATGGTAGAATGAGGAGCAAGTGCTAATGAAAAGCATGGGAGAATAAGGAATACAAACTTCCACAACAACATTATCCATGATAAACCACATCCAGAGTTTCTGCAGTAAGAGGTGAAGGATCATAAGAAGTACTACCTATGTAAACTAATATAAGAGTGTTTAGATCATTAAATGATCTAAACACTCTTATATTAGTTTACGGAGGGAGTAGAATTAAAGTGAGTGATTTGTAAGGACGGTTCAGAACTGGTTGCATGCATACCTGTGGTTCAGAACATATCCTACCATTAACACTGAACAAAGCAAAATCAGTGGGAGTATCCAGAATCACCACAGAAGCTTGATCTAGCGTCATCTCTTCTCTGTTCCGGCTCAAGAGAGCACAGCAAACAATGATGATTGGATGATAACAGAATAACAAGAAAACAGAAGGCAGAATAATAACAAGAAACAAAAAAAGAAGAAAACTGAGACCTCAAGAGCAGGCCTATGCTGCTCGCCTAGCAGACCCTACCTGGTCCTCTTTTATTTAAGTAGGGCAACCAAACAAGTTCCTCCCAAGGCTGCGAACATAACCAGAAACAAAAAAGGATGTGTCTAGCCGGCGCCCAGCCGCACAGTATGATTAGCGAGCGGCCAGTTATTTAAGAAAAAAATTTGTCCCTTCTCCTAATTAGAAAATCTTTCTCATCTAATCCATTTTCCCGCAACGTATTAAATAGCAACACAGCCATATCTTTCGGTGCATGCACTTTGTTCTCCTATGCATTTATTTGTGGTTTCAGAATTTTCAAAAGGCATAACTTTTAATCCGCATATCAGAATTGCGATCTGTTTTCACAGTTGGAATCTTCGCGACGTGCTCTTCAAAACTAGATCCCGCATGGGTATGTTTCAACGAACTAGTCTTTTTGCCAACTAAAAATCAATATGTGTGCAACTAGACTACATGCCGTGCCAACTGAGGATATGTGTGTGTCAATAGTCTTTCTGCCAACTAAAATCAATGTGTGTGCAACTAGACTACATTCCCTTGCCAACTGAGCATATGTGTGTGCCAATAGTCCTGCCAACTAAACATCAATGTGTGTGCAACTAGACTACATTGCCGCGCCAACTGAGCATATATATGTGTAACTAGTCCTGTCAACTAAATATCAATGTGTGTGCAACTAGACTACATTGCGGCGTCAATTACGCATATGTGTGTGCAACTAGTGTCCTGCCAACTAAACATCAATATGTGTGCAATTAGACTAAATTACAAGCCAACTAAGCATATGTGTCTGCAACTAGTCCTTCTGGCAACTAAACATTAATGTGTGTGCAACTAGACTACATTATAAGCCAACTAAAACATCAATGTGTGTACAATTAGAATAAATTACAAGCCAACTGATTTTAAAAAAGTTGCACCATGTAGTACTAAAGTTGCACAATGCAGTATTTTAGTTGCACAATATAGCATCAAAGTTGGCATTAAAAAAAATTCATCGAAACATATCCATGCGGGATCTAGTTTTAAAGATCTCGTCGCGATGAATCCAACGGTGAAAACAGGACTGAATTCTGACGTGTGGTTTAAAAGATACGGCTTTAAAAGAATTTGAAATCCCGAAAAAAAAGTACGTGGATCTGTTTTCTCTAACTGATGAGACTAGTGTAAACACATTTAATGCCAGCACCAACATGCGCTATGAGACAAAAAAATACACATGCATGTGTGTGACAGAGCGGCCGCTCGAGATGTCCAAATAGCGAGCGCGCACTTTTTAGTTTTCAGGAACAAAAAACTGGTTAATTCTGCGCACTCAAATAGGGTTAACTAGCTATCACATTGCCGTTGAACTAAAATCAATGGGGAACCAAACCATGTAATTGACTACATCAATAAATCAAAAGATCCAGGTAGAATGCAGTAAATCCAGTGTAACGCTACTTTGCATAGATCAGAACTGTCTATAATTGCATGCAATAGATTCAGATCCAGATCAGCAACAACAAGACTCCATAGCAAAAGAAGAAACCACTGCTAGTCAATGAGCCAGCAAGGCAAGCCGTGGCAGAGGGAAAGGCAGGTGCACGCGCTCGTGGCGGATGAATATATACCTCAGGGGCGACGGCGACGGCGGCGGGCGTCTTGGTGGTTGAAGATGAACACGGCTAGGCGCGGATCTGGATCTGGATCTGGAGGTGTCCAACTCCACGATCAAGGCAAAAGGGCTTCCTCACCCTCGCCCAGTCGCCGTCGCGATCTTACCCGTCTCCTTGGATGGGGCAGTTAGGCGTTGTTTGGATAGCAAGTATTAGTAATGGATTTATAGAAAACAAGTTTTTAGCCGGTTTTTTGCAAAATCTGTTTTACTTACTTTTTTTTACAAAAAAGCAGTTTGTAGAAAAAGTTGTTTGGCTTTGGAAAGTGTAAAACAGCTCTAAGCAGTTCCTTGTTTTTTTAGTATCAGTACAGACACAAGCACTCATATACACGTGCATACACTCACCCCTGTGAACGCACACACGCACATCCTACCCCTATGAGCACCTCCGAAAGACTGAGTCGGCACATCATCTTGAGATTTACGAAGTCACCGTAGGCACCTCGTCGTCGACGGGAACGTCTCCTCCCACTGAAAGCGCATCGCCGGAAATCCTGAAATAAATCCAGGAATAATGTGAGCACCAGGATTTGAACCCTGGTGGGTTAGGATACCACTGTCCACCTAACCATCTCAACCACAAGTTGATTCGCAAGCAGTTCCTTGTTTGGAGGATTCCATTCTCCCCTCATGAATGAAGTCGTCTTTTTCCCCATACTTCCGCGTTCAAAGCTGCATCTCTGATTGGTCCTCTGGCCGTCTCCTAGATGCCGCTACTCGTCTCCCCATGGGCCTCGACGACCTTACGCGCGGACGCCGGCGGCGCATGCGAGGGCGGGGACGCCGTGCTGCTCGTGCCATCCCGTCCGGTACCAGCTGGCCGAGGGCACATGGACTCGCTGCCATTGATGGCAAGCTGGCTAGTTTTGTGCCGCCCATGCATGTCAAACTCCTCCGACGGCTGGGCGCAGGGCCGGTCCTAAGATTTTGGGGGCCTGGGGCAAACCTAAAATCCGGGGCCCTTAGTAAACACATCATAGTAGTAAAAGTAAATTTATGTATATATGAATATTTAGCAATAACACTCCAATGCATTCAAAATCAGTGTGCGTATCAAATAATTTATACATAATACCTTAAAAATTTCTTCTAACATTCCTCAATGCAAAGTCACTTATGATGGGGTCGATGTCAATCTCATCCAATAATTTCTTCTCGATGCATGATGTAGCCAAACCATTTAACCTCTCTTGAGTCATTGTTGACCTCAAATAATTCTTCAACAATTTAAGCTTTGAAAAGCTTCTTTCAGCCGATGTGACCGTCACAGGCATAGTAAATAAGATGTGATAAGCAATGAAGATATTTGGATAACAATCAACTTCTTTGACATGCCCAAAAATCTCCATGGCAGACATTACGCCATTTGGCAAAGTGAATCTCATAATCTTCAATTCAGAAATAAGATCATATACCTCTACATCAGATGAACCAATGATCTAATCCATCATGTGCTAAGGAACTCTGACTCCTGCTACTGCTAGACTTGAAGATCTTACAACAAAAGCAAAAAACTTTGTCAACACCTTCTGAATAAACTAGCCATTTTCTATCATGTTTCTCTCCGTTGCTTAATTTCCTATGATAATGAACATAGGAAAAATGTCTTCCTGCATCATCTACATGGTATTCCATTTTATCCTCTTCCTCTCTCATTGGCCCTTTCTCAACTAATACATCTCTTGCTTTATTGTCAAGATTATCCCAATTTCTTGGATCATAAATATCAGGAGTATAGACTGGTTCATCAACACTAGGAGACTGTTCTTGTGCATCCGATGAATTACCTATATTCTCGGAGCCACTTACATTGTTGTCGTCGATGTTGGTGTCGGCATTTTCTTCTTGCTGATCGGATTCTGAATTCACATTATTCTGTTGCTCTTCCTCTATGGCAACTATCGCCAACTCATCACCTCGATTTATCGAAGTAGTGGAAGTACGCTTGAAATATCTGTGCACATGTCCATGTTGTGATTGTACCAATTTATCTGCGGCCTTCTTCTTTTTCCTTTTTTTGCTACCTGATGCATACTTCCTATTTCTCGGAGGCATGCTAAAACACAATCTTGAAAAAGTAATTTTTGCATCAATTATTGAACAGTACCACATACGCATCAAGGAACGGCCAAACACAAATATAGTATATCTGGTTCTGATGGTCTGAATTCTGATAGCGTCAGTCCGAGTGTTGTTTGCGGCGCCTAGACTCGGAGAGCAATGAGCAATTGACCAAGACTGAGGGCCCCCTGAGTTGAAATCAGCTGTGAACTGTATTAGGAAGGAGATTAGAAGAAGAGAATTAGAAATTAGCAAGAGGCATATGGCAGTCGGCAGACCTGCAGTACGGCGCGTCGGCGACGGCGGGCGGCGGCCTAGAGCTAGGAGCCTGCGTGATGAGACGGGTCGAACTGTCGAGAATCGATAGGATCACGATCGGCCTTTTTTTCTAGGTGAAGTCGTGAAAGGATAGCATATTGTTGTCTTTTTTTAACGTGAAGGACGAAGGAAAGCGATCGCTAATCAAGCCGCGCATGTCGCTAATCCTGCCGCTGCGGCTCGTTTCGCTTGCGTGTGCGTATGCGTGAAAGGCTGATGAAAGGCCTCGCCTTTGGCTATTTTGTTTGACATGGGCCTACAGCCTGCTATACGTATATACCTAGTACATACCTGGGTGGGGCCCCCTACCTTATGGGGGCCCGGGGCGGCCGCCCCCCTGCCCCTCCCCAGGGCCGGCCCTGTCGGGGGCCCTGCCCATGACGGACGGCGCGTCGCCCGCGCGGAGCTCCCAGATGATGCAGGCGGTGGGGGCCTTGTCGGGCGCGCAGGGCTCCTGGACGGGGCAGACGGCGGGTACCTTGTCGAGCGCGCGAAGCTCCAGTACGGTGGGGATGGCGGTGGCTCGTCGGCGGCGACATCGCAGGCCATCGTCTTTGATGTACTCGCCCCCGTCTCTGCCCAGCTCTCTCTCCCACTGATTCAAACAGTGCCAGCCAAACAGAGATAGAAGCAGAACCGCACAACCTAGTGTTATCCGTTGCAAACTTTGGACATCTTGCAGAAAAACCCCTCGAAAAAATAATAATAAAGTTGAGTTCAAAAATTGGCCTTTATGCTCCTAGACAAAAGGTTGTTTGTGTAAAAAACATACACGAGATCATACCATGTAAGAATATTTGATACAAAAAAATATTTTAATAAAAAATAATTATTATACAATATTGATCATAGTAAAAACTAGGGATTAGATTTTTTACAAAATGCAGTTATATTAAAAACAAAGTAGAAAATCCTTTGTTTTGTTCCATAAAAAAGGAAAAATCTATCAAAAAATGGAAATAGTTGTAAAAAAATACGAGACGAGCATCGACTTGGAACTGGTTGAAATCGGTCCTCAACAAACACACACAGGCACCGGCACCTCTCAATCGCGATTTCAGTGGTTGACTTGCAAAAAAATAAGGGTTCATACAGCAACAGATTTTCCCCTCCCCCTCCCCCAAGTTGCAAGTCGATGCTCGGCTAGCAACTGGGGCTTGTACAAACAAACTTCTCCCCCTCCTCCTCGGTTGCGGCTGTATGGTAGACTCGCAGAAACTAGGGACCTTGACAAACACACAAAATACACCACCCCGTCCCGCTCCTAGTTGCGAGTCGATGGTCGGCTTGCAACTGGGGACCCTCGACAAACACGCACTCCGCTAAACTTGGGACCTCTTAGTTGTGAGTCAATGGTTGAGATGCAACTGGGGACCCCTTGACAAAAAGACACACACATCCTTAGTTGCGAGTCGATGAGCGGCTTGCAACTGGGGACCCCTTGACAAACACACACACACACACACACATGCACCCCCTAGTTGTGAGTCGATGGTCAACATGCAAACTGGGGGTCCTCAACACACACATAAACACACCTAGTTGCGAGTCGGTTATCGACATGCAACTAGGGACCCTCTACAAAAACACACACAAACACACATCCTTAGT
>NC_041380.1:134910283-134911474 GCF_002162155.2 Triticum dicoccoides
AGTCGATGGTCAACTTGCAATTGGGGTCCTTGACAAACACACACCCTCCATAGTTGCGAGTTGATTGTCAACTTGCAAACCGGGGGTCCTCAACAAAACACACACCCCCTAGTTGTGAGACGGTTATCGACATGCAGCTAGGGACCCTCGACAAACACACACACACACACACACACACACACACATCATCATCATCATCATCCTTAGTTGCGAGTTCGATGAGCGGCTTGCAACTAGGGTCCACGACAAAACACACGCACACACACACCCTAGTTGCGAGTCGATGGTTAACAAAAACACACACACAACCCCCTAGTTGCGAGTCGATTATCAACTTGCAACTTGGGGGTGGGCTCAACAAACAAACACTCTCTAGTTGCGACTCGATGGTTAACATGCAACAAGGGTCCCCTTGACAAAAAGACACACACACACACATCTCTAGTTATGGAGTCGGTTAACGACATGCAATTGGGGACCCTTCAACAAACAAACACCCCCTAGTTGCGAGTTGATGGTTGACATGCAACTAGGGACCCTTGACATAAAGACACACACACACGGTAGTTGCAAGTCGGTTATCAGCATGCAACTTGGGACACTCGACAAAGCGCGCGTGCACACACACACACACTGGTTGCGAGTCGATGGTTGACAAAAACACACAAACAACCCCCTAGTTGCGAGTTGATGGTCAACTTGCAACTTGGGGGAGGGGGGGACTCAACAAACAAACACTCCCTAGTTGCGACATCTCTAGTTACGGAGTCGGTTAACGACATGCAATTGGGGACCCTTCAACAAACAAACACCCCCTAGTTGCGAGTCGATGGTTGACATGCAACTAGGGACCCTTACCATAAACACACACACACACACACACCCGCTAGTTGCGAGTCGGTTATCAGCATGCAACTTGGGACCCTCGACAAAGCGCACACACACTTAGTTGTGAGTCGATGGGCGGCTTGCAACTGGGGACGAGTTGATGCGCGGCTTGCAACTGGAGGCCACGACAACACACAAACACACACACACACACACACACACACACCTAATTATGAGTCGATGGTCAACTTGCAACTAGGGGTCCTCAACAAACACACACATCCTAGTTGCGAGTCGATGGTTGACATGCAACTGGGGACGCTTGACATAAATACACACAGACACACACACACGCGCGCACGC
>NC_041380.1:134911484-134917597 GCF_002162155.2 Triticum dicoccoides
ACACACGTGCGTGGGCGCGCGCACACACACACACTTAGTTGCGAGTCGATGGAAGGCTTGCAACTGGGGACGAGTTGATGCGCGGCTTGCAACTGGAGGCCACGACAACACACACACACACGTATGCACGCACGCACGCACACACACACACACACACACACACACCTAATTATGAGTCGATGGTCAACTTGCAACTAGGGGTCCTCAACAAACACACACCTCCTAGTTGCGAGTTGATGGTCAACATGCAACTGGGGACCCTTAGGCAACTAAGGCAATAAAGAAGAGACAAAAAACCAGACTAGTTGCAAGTCCAAGATCGAGTTGCGAGTCGATGGTTGAGTTGCAACTGGGGCATGCGGGCCCTCACAGTTGCGAGTCGATGGTGGACTCACAATTGGGGCAATTATGGCAAAGAAAAAAAGACAACAAACAGACCAGTTCCAAGTCCAGGGTCGAGTTGCAAGTGGCATCGAGTAAACACCAGCCAGTTGCGAGTCGATGGTGGAGTTGCAACTAGGGCACACGGGCCCTCACAGTTGCGAGTCGATAGTGGACTTGCAACTGGGGAAATTACGAGACAAAAAATACAACATACCAGTTGCAAGTCTAGGGTCGAGTTGCAAGTGGCTTCGAGTAAAACACTAACCAGTTGCAAGTTGGTGCCCCAGTTGCCACTGGGGCATGCGGGCCCATAGTTGCAAGTATTTTCATCGGTGAAACCAAAGTTGCTTGTATTTCCAAAAGGAAGTAATTGTGAACAACAAAGAACAACAACCAACAAACAACAACAACAAACAACACACAAAAAACGATCAGGTGAAGGTCAAGGGTCGAGTTGCAAGTGGCATCGAGTAAACACCAACTAGTTGCCAGTCGATGGTCTACTTGCAAGTGCCATGCGGGCGCCCACAGTTGCGAGTCGATGATGGATTTTCAACTAGGGCAATTGCAAACTACAAAAAATGAGTTGCAAGTCGATAGTCGAGTTGCAAGTGGCATGCGGGCACCCCACAGTTGCGAGCCAATGGTGGACTTGCAACTAGGGCAATTACAAACTACAAAAAAATCCGAGTTGCAAGTCAATGGTCGAGTTACAAGTGGCATCGAGCAAACAACCCTAGTTGTGAGTCGATGTTCTACTTGCAAGTGGCATTGCAGGCCCCTACAGTTGCGAGTTGATCCTGGACTTGCAACTAGGGAAATTACAAAAACTAGAAAAAAACAAGTTGCAAGTCAATGGTCGAGTTGCAAGTGGTATGCGGGCACCCCACAGTTGCGAGCCAATGGTGGACTTGCAACTAGGGCAATTACAAACTACAAAAAGATCCAAGTTGCAAGTCGATCGTCAAGTTGCAAGTGGCATCAAGTAAACAACCCTAGTTGTGAGTCGATGTTCTACTTACAAGTGGCATGCGGGCCACCACAATTGCGAGTCGATGGTGCACTTGCAACTAGGGCAATTGCAAACTACAAAAAAAATCCAAGTTGCAAGTGGCATGAGGGCACCCCAAAGTTGCGAGTCGATGGTGGACTTGCAACTAGGGCAATTACAAAAACTGCAAAAAAACAGAGTTGCAAGTCGATGGTCGAGTTGCAAGTGGCATCAAGTAAACAACCCTAGTTGAGAGTCGATGGTCTAATTGCAAGTGTCATGCGGGCACCCAGAGTTGCGATTCAATGGGTGGACTTGCAACTAGGGCAACTACAAAAACTACCAAAAAAGCTGAGTTGCGAGTCAATGGTCTACTTGCAAAAAGTGGCATGCGGGCACCCACAGTTGCGATTCGATGGTGGACTTGCAACTAGGGCAATTGCAAACTACAAAAAAAGCCGAGCTGCAACTCGACCATCGAGTTGTGAGTGGCATGCAGGCACCCACAGTTGCAAGTCGATGGTGGACTTGCAACTAGGGCAATTTCCCGAGATGCAAGTCGATGGTCGAGTTGCAAGTGGCATGCGGGCACCCCACAGTTGTGAGTCGATGGTGGACTTGCAAACTAGGCAATTACAACACTACAAAAAATACCGAGTTGCAAGTCGATGGTCGAGTTGCAAGTGGCATCGAGTAAACAACCCTAGTTGCGAGTCGATGGTCTACTTGCAAGTGACATGTGGGCACCCACAGTTGTGATTCGATGGGTGGACTTGCAACTAGGGTAATTGCAAACTACAAGAAAAAGCCGAGTTGCGAGTCAATGGTCTAATTGCAAGTGGCATGCGGGCACCCACATTTGCCATTCAATGGTGGACTTAACTAGAGGGATTGCAAACTACAAAAAAAGCCGAGTTGTGAGTCGATGGTCGAGTTGCAAGTGGCATGCGGACACCCACAATTGCAAGTAGATGGTGGAGTTGCAAGTAGCATCGAGTAAAAACACTCCCAGTTGCAAGTCAATGGTTGAGTTGCAGAAAGAGGCATGTGGGCCCCACAATTGCGAGTCGTGGGTGGATTTGCAATTGGGACAATTACGAAAAATAACACCAAAAAAAATAGACCATGACGCATTTAATGTTGATGCACTGTGCATTGCTATGCTTGAAGTTGAAAATGACGGCATCATCCACCTGGAGGTGGTTCTGGGCTACAAAAACACCACAATCTTTGTCGAAGACCATCCGTCCATCGCGATCCGTGTGATATCCAAGCTGCATTAAATCTCCTACACCCAAGCAAAGCTCAACAACCCCTTCTGAAGCCAAGTTCAATGGTTGAACTATTTTCTTCGGGATTTTCTATGTGATATCAGCAAATACAAACAAAAAGAAAAAGGAAAAATGGTGGAAAATGTGTTACGAAAGAAGAGGGAAAAAGCAAAACATATTTGCAAAAAAGAAAAAATAACAAAAAAAAGAAACTGAAAGATTGAGAGATGTACCATAAACTTGCTTGTGATGTTCATGGGCGTGAGGCGGTGCACAAAATGTGGCCCAATGTATCCATCTTCAATGGTTATTACGGCCATGTGCATTAAACTGTAGGCCACTCATCCGGTTGAACCGGTTCCTTGCGGTGCATGGGATGTTTTGCTCATAAAAAAAGGAGAAAAAATCAACACATTTAGCAAAAAGAAGAATCCTATCATAAAGGAAAGGGCATTGAAAAAAACATCCAACAGAAGGAGAATAGATTACCGCAAAATCCCCAGACCCGTCGCGAATGAAAATGCCAAAGCTCTGCTCATCATCATTTTGACAGAATGAATAGCAATCTGGACACAACATCCTGCAGAGTATAAACGCACATACAACAAAAATATTCCACAATCAGTTTGCACAAACAAAAAAGACAAAAAGAAAAGAAAAATACGACGAATTATTTAGGAATGATAAACAATACTGTAAAAAAGCGAAGCATAGACTGACAAAACTACACAAATCAAAAAGATAACACCACACTGTTCTCTTTTACATTGTTTAAACTACCGCAATAAAAAATCAAGATAGCTCCTCATTTTGATCTATTAAAAAAGCAACAAGGGGATATATGTTTTGGAGAACAAGAAAAACCTAGTCTCTTGGTTGATTCAGTTCACAAAACACCCAAGCCAAGTAAACCAAACAAAGCACAGGCTGCAACCATTCAAGAAAAGCATGTCGAAAATGCATCTCGTTTCCGCGCACCACTCCCACTCCCACTCCCAGGAGCTGTAGCAACTGAAGAGAAAGGAAAATGCAGAACCAAAACCTAAAAAAATTGTGCTTACACTGGCCATTTACAGTGAAAAACCAGTGTAAGATAGACTACTACCGAATGAAACTACACTAGAAATATCGCTGTAAAAACAATAACCTAAGAAATTACATTTACACTGGCCATTCACTACTGTAATCTATAATAGCCGAGACAAACTTCTACTTGATTTAAATGAAAAATCAACCAAAAAAACACTATAGTAGTGTCGACCAAAACAAACTAAATACTTAACTAAAGAAATTCAGACCATAATCAAACAAAAACAGGAGAAAAAACCAGCAAAATCATGCATCTGCATCAAAGAAAAATTACAGTAGAAAAAGCAACCACATAAAAAACAGGGCATACCAAATTTATCATCTAAACCACAAAAATGACAACTACAAACCATGTGTACTGAAAAGGGTACTTTGAGAACTACATTCCCCCTGCATTCCCCATCAACCTAAAAAACCACATCTCTAACCAAAACATTACATAAAAAACAGATGTGATCAAATATCAGTACGCGCCCCCTGCATTCCCAATCAAATAATCGAAAAAATCCTAGATTCAGGCTTACCACACGGACAAAATAAAAAGTAGGCGAATAGGTGACATGACACCAAGAAAAGTACTTTATACCCTTTGGGAATGCCTGAGTACATACATTCAAAACAAAAAGAAATCCGTCGTACTTGGGCTTCTGCGTGGAAAATGTGCTGGGCCGGAATGCAAGTTGCCTCCATCAAACAAAAAAGAGAAAAAACATGGGACAAAAAAAAAACAGGTCGCGCCTCCCGTCGCTACGGAGCTCTCCACCTGGACAAAGCACGAATCACTGCGCGGCTCGATTGGACGGGTGAAAAAGTGAATGAGACCAATTAGTTTCTCATTCGAATGAGTTTTAGCAAAGCCGTTAGAAAAATGGGTTTGGTAAAAACCACGTATCCAAACAACCACTTAGGGTTTGTAGAGGCAGGATCGCGCTATATTGGTCATTGAGGGTGCGATCGGCTATTGGGCTCAACATTGGCCCACACAAGGTAGAGCAAAGCAACCCATCAAAAATCGGGGCGACACGCGAGACAGAGAAATGCTCAGGCGCCCCAGATCAGCCGGCCTAGATGTGTTGGAGGGCACTAGATCGGTTTTTTTTTTCTGTTTTTCATTCACGTTTATGTTTCTTTTTTTGATACTAGTAAGCGTGCACGTGCGACGCACATATGAACAAACATGAAATTCAAGTATATCTGAAAAGAGAAAAGAGAAAGGGGAAATACAAACTAATCAATTATATTTTGAGGATGACATGTGAAGTTCAAGCACACCAAAAATAAACCACAATTATATAGTATATGTCACAGATGAAGGACATTAGGACAATCAATTGGATGAACAACTTCTCCATAGAGAAGATAGTGGCATAGCCTATTTAGTCTATTGTATAGTAAAAATGGAAAACCAAGGTCTGATAAAGATTTCAGAATGTCTAATTTTCTTAGGTGAATATTGGAAGGAACATATAAATACTATACAAGACTCCAAGTGAACATGGTGGAGATGCAAACTTGGAGCAAAGATATAAAAAGACAAATCAGTCTTGGAAAATCTTGGATTCAGGCTGCTTGTCATCTTCGTAAGTTCTAGGCTTCCCCCACTCATTTTCTTCCGACTTCTAAAGTGGAACTACGGTTCAGAGAGAGGCCTGTTAGATATATAGTTGTAGAACGTTTAGAAGCCAAAAACAAATCGATAATCATTAGATTAATAATCAAAAAACACAGATTGAATTTAACATTTTCTGTATGGCATGGATGACATGCACGCCAAACTTTTTATAAAGCAGCTTAGTTCTGGCAAGATTTAACATGAGCTAAAGATGTCACCGTGCTATCAAAATCTTAACAGTGGACAAAGTCTACTCTAGAATGGGAAACTGTACAATAAGGAATTGGACCTGAGCAGATCAGTGGCTATAATAGTTACACTTCCGCTTCGGTAGACCCCCTTCAACACAAGGACGGCTAAGATTGTCCCATACCCCTTCATAACGGAGGGCACGATGGGCAAAAATCAAAAAAGAGGCCGCGCGCCTGCCGTCCCGCTCGTAATGTATACGTATACGTGTACGCTTTTGTTTTTTTCAGCCGGGTCGTCCCGCCAGCGCGCCCACCCCCGCACGCCCACGTCCGGTAATTACGCGCGGACAGGCGCATGCATGCATGCATGGCGCGGTTACGGGCCCCGCTACCGAATGCAGCGCTGCGGCATGCCCCCGCTTCCGCCTCGGCCTGCGGCGCCCGCTTCCGCCTCGCTTCGGCCGCCCCCGCTTCCACCTCGGCTTGCGGCGCCCGCTTCCGCCCCGCCTCGGCCTGCGGCGCCCGCTGCCGCCTCGCCTCGCGTTGGCCTCCCCCGCTGAGGCGCTGCCGCCTGC
>NC_041380.1:134918066-134920980 GCF_002162155.2 Triticum dicoccoides
CTGTTGGGGAACGTAGTAATTTCAAAAAAATTCCTACGCACACGCAAGATCATGGTGATGCATAGCAACGAGAGGGGAGAGTGTGATCTACGTACCCTTGTAGACCGACAGCGGAAGCGTTAGCACAACGCGGTTGATGTAGTCGTACGTCTTCACGGCCCGACCGATCAAGCACCGAAACTACGGCACCTCTGAGTTCTAGCACACGTTCAGCTCGATGACGATCCCCGGACTCTGATCCAGCAAAGTGTCGGGGAAGAGTTCCGTCAGCACGACGGCGTGGTGACGATCTTGATGTACTACCGTCGCAGGGCTTCGCCTAAGCACCGCTACAATATTATTGAGGACTATGGTGGAAGGGGGCACCGCACACGGCTAAGAATATGATCACGTGGATCAACTTGTGTGTCTAGGGGTGCCCCCTGCCCCCGTATATAAAGGATCAAGGGGGGTGCGGCCGGCCAGGAGGAGGGCGCGCCAGGAGGAGTCCTACTCCCACCGGGAGTAGGATTCCCCCCCCCCTTTCCTAGTTGGAATAGGATTCGGGAAGGGGGAAAGAGGAGAGAGAGAAGGAAGGGGGGGAGCCGCCCCCTTCTCCTTGTCCTATTCGGACTAGGGGGGAGGGGCGCGCGGCCCAGCCCTGGCCACCTCTCCTCTCTTCCACTAAAGCCCACTAAGGGCCATATACCTCCCGGGGGGTTATGGTAACCTCCCGGTACTCCGGTAAAATCCTGATTTCACCCGGAACACTTCCGATATCCAAATATAGGCTTCCAATATATCAATCTTTATGTCTCGACCATTTCGAGACTCCTCGTCATGTCTGTGATCACATCCGGGACTCCGAACAAACTTCGGTACATCAAAAAGCATAAACTCATAATATAACTGTCATCGAAACCTTAAGCGTGGGGATCCTACGGGTTCGAGAACAATGTAGACATGACCGAGACACGTCTCTGGTCAATAACCAATAGCGGAACCTGGATGCTCATATTGGATCCCACATATTCTACGAAGATCTTTATCGGTCAGACCGCATAACAACATACGTTGTTCCCTTTGTCATCGGTATGTTACTTGCCCGAGATTCGATCGTCGGTATCTCAATACCTAGTTCAATCTCGTTACCTGCAAGTCTCTTTACTCGTTTCGTAATACATCATCTCGCAACTAACTCATTAGTTGTAATGCTTGCAAGGCTTATGTGATGTGCCTTACCGAGAGGGCCCAGAGATACCTCTCCGACAATCGGAGTGACAAATCCTAATCTCGAAATACGCCAACCCAACATTCACCTTTGGACACCTATAGAGCTCCTTTATAATCACCCAGTTACTTGTGACATTTGGTAGCACACAAAGTGTTCCTCCGGTAAACGGGAGTTGCATAATCTCATAGTCATAGGAACATGTATAAGTCATGAAGAAAGCAATAGCAACATACTAAATGATCGGGTGCTAAGCTAATGGAATGGGTCATGTCAATCACATCATTCTCCTAATGATGTGATCCCGTTAATCAAATGAAAACACATGTCTATGGTTAGGAAACATAATCATCTTTGATTAACGAGCTAGTCAAGTAGAGGCATACTAGTGACACTTTGTTTGTCTATGTATTCACACATGTATTATGTTTCCGGTTAATACACTTTTAGCATGAATAATAAACATTTATCATGAAATAAGAAAAAAAATAATAACTTTATTATTGCCTCTAGGGCATATTTCCTTCACGACCCGCGCGCTAGCCTCACATAAACCGCCCCCGACTCCGCATCTCCTCTTAGAGACCGTCCCCGATCCCGCTTTCTCCTATCGATCTCCGGCGCGGCAGCTCTCTCCGGCGCGATGCCTCGTGGACGCGGATGCTTCGGCCGGCGTTGGTTCGGCTGGGGAGGCGGTAGTGGAGACGCAGGGAGCAGTCGTCGGGCGGTTGGCGACGGTGGACGCGGCGGCAGCGGTGGTGGACGCGTCGGCAACGGTGGTCGACGCGGCGCTGCGCCGGGCGGTCTGTGGCCCTCTAGCCTCACCGGGCCGCAAACCGTGGATATCTACCGGCACGGCATCCCCGTGCCGCCGTCGTGTCACCTAGCACACGGCTGGCACATGACGAGCGACGGCTATGCCACGCCTGGGCCGGCACAACCCGGTCCGTGGAACCCCGAAGGTTGCCTCAACTTTTGGCAAGGCCGCGACTTCGACACCGTCGTCAGCTTCTACAAGTCTCGAGGCATCTGCGCGGATGCACCAAACGCGCCCCTCGCGCCACCCGCCGCCCCGGTTGTGCAGGCCCGTGCCGGTCGGCGCGCTCGCGCAGGCGCTCCCGCCGCTCCCGCCGCTCCAGTGGCCGCCCCTGAGTTTCACATCCCGCCGGAACTGGCGGCGATGCAAGAGGAGGGCGGCCCGTTGGAGTCGCCGGGTTTGATCCGCGTGATCCGGAACTCCACGTCGGAGACCGGTTGGATGCCGCCGGAGGATGTTGTTGACCCGAGGGACCCGACAGACGAGCCGGGATACTGGCAGGCGATCAGGGAGTCGACCGATACACTAGCGCGGCAGTCGTCTACCGCGGAAGAATTTTTCGGATACTTGGGCATTTTCACGGGGAAAATCCTAGGAAATGCATCGAGCATCGGAAAAATATGCAAATCGGCATGGGTGCTGTCGACGGTGATGCCAACAAGTGGAAAAAGTCTCGTGCCATTCGGTGGAGTAAAATAAAAATCGTAGTTGGGAACCGCCCCTCTGGTAGACCGAAACCGGGCTCGTTGCAAAAGGTCCACGTGATCACATGCATGCAATTGCACCAAAATGTGCGTACATGTGGTCACGGCCTACGTAAGGGCCCACGCAAGGTTGGAATGAAAACGGACACCAAACGAACGTTGCGTCACGTCCGGGCAGTGTTT
>NC_041380.1:134921557-134971692 GCF_002162155.2 Triticum dicoccoides
GGAAAATCCTAGGAAATGCATCGAGCGTTGGAAAAATATGCAAATCGGCGTGGGTGCTGTCGACGGTGATGCCAACATGTGGAAAAAGTATCGTGCCATTCGGCAGAGTAAAATAAAAATCGTAGTTGGGAACCGCCCCTCCGGTACACCGAAACCGGGCTCGTTGCAAAAGGTCCACGTGATCGCATGCATGCAATTGCACCAAAGTGTGTGTACATGTGGTCACGGCCTACGTAGGGGCCCACGCAAGGTTGGAACGAAAACGGACACCAAACGAACATTGCGTCACGTCCGGGCAGTGTTTTAGGGTATTTTCACCGGGAAAATCCTAGGAAATGCATCGAGCGTCAGAAAAGTATGGCCATAAAGTATTTTCACCAGTCCGTATAGTTGCTGCAATCGTCTTTCAGCTTGGTTTTCTCTAGGAACGCGTTGAAGTTGAGGACAACGTTGGCCATTTGATCTACAAGACATATTGTAAAGATTTTAGACTAAGTTCATGATAATTAAGTTCATCTAATCAAACTATATAATGAACTCCCACTTAGATAGACATCCCTCCAGTCATCTAAGTATAACATGATCCGAGTTAACTAGGCCGTGTCCGATCATCACGTGAGACAGACTAGTCAACATCGGTGAACATCTTCATGTTGATCGTATCTTCTATACGAGCGGTCTTCTGTGTTCCGAGGCCATGTCTGTACATGCTAGGCTCGTCAAGTCAACCTAAGTGTTTGCATGTGTAAATCTGTCTTACACCCGTTGTATGTGAACGTTGGAATCTATCACACCCGATCATCACGTGGTGCTTCGAAACAGCAAACTGTCACAACGGTGCACAGTTAGGGGGAACACTTTCTTGAAATTATTATGAGGGATCATCTTATTTACTACTGCCGTTCTAAGTAAACAAGATGCAAAAACATGATAAACATCACATGCAATCAAATAATAATAGTGACATGATATGGCCAATATCACATAGCTCCTTTGATCTCCATCTTGGGGCTCCATGATAATCTTGTCACCGGCATGACACCATGATCTCCATCATCATGATCTCCATCATCGTGTCTCCATGAAGTTGCTCGCCAACTATTACTTCTACTACTATGTCTAACACGTTTAGCAATAAAGTAAAGTAATTTACATGGCGTTTCTCAATGACACGCAGGTCATACAAAAAATAAAGACAACTCCTATGGCTCCTGCCGGTTGTCATACTCATCGACATGCAAGTCGTGATTCCTATTACAAGAACATGATCTCATACATCACATATATATCATTCATCATTCATCACAACTTTGGCCATATCACATCACAAAGCACTTGCTGCAAAAACAAGTTAGACGTCCTCTAATTGTTGTTGCAAGTTTTACATGGCTGCAAAAGGGTTCTAGCAAGAACGTTTTCTTACCTACGTAAAAGCCACAACATGATTTGTCAACTTCTATTTACCCTTCATAAGGACCCTTTTCATCGAATCCGCTCCAACTAAAGTGGGAGAGATAGACACCCGCTAGCCACCTTATGCAACTAGTGCATGTCAGTCGGTGGAACCAGTCTCACGTAAGCGTACGTGTAAGGTCGGTCTGGGCCGCTTCATCCCACAATACCGCTGAAGCAAGATAAGACTAGTAGCGGCAAGAAAGTTGACAACATCTATGCCCACAACAAATTGTGTTCTACTCGTGCAAGGAGAACTACGCATAGACCTAGCTCATGATGCCACTGTTGGGGAATGTTGCAGAAAACAAAAAAATTCCTACGGTTTCACCAAGATCCATCTATGAGTTCATCTAGCAACGAGTGATCGGATTGCATCTACATAACTTTGTAGATCACGCGCGGAAGCATTCAAAGAACGGGGATGAGGAAGTCGTACTTGACTGATCCAAATCACCGGAGATCCTAGCGCCGACCGGACGGCACCTCCGTGTTCAACACACGTACGGTCAGCGTGACGTCTCCTCCTTCTTGATCCAGCAAGGGGGAAGGATAGGTTGATGAAGATCCAGCAGCACGAAGGCGTGGTGGTGGATGCAGGGCGTCACGGCAGCAGGGCTTCACCGTTATACTGCGAGAGGGAGAGGTGTAGCAGGGGAGAGGGAGGCGCCAAGACTCAAGGGTGTTCTGCCCCCTCCCTCCCCCCCCCTTTATATAGGCCCCCAAGGGGGGCGCCGGCCCTAGGAGATGGGATCTCCTAGGGGGGCGACGTCCAAGGGGTGGAGTCCCCCCCACCCAAGCCAGGTGGGGCGCCCCCCCACCCTAGGGTTCACAACCCTAGGTGCATGGGGTGGGCCAAGGGGGGCGCACCAGCCCACTATGGGCTGGTTCCCCTCCCCACTTTGGCCCATGGGGCCCTCCGGGATGGGTGGCCCCACCCGGTGGACCCCCGGGACCCTTCCGGTGGTCCCGGTACAATATCGGTGACCCCCGGAACTCTCCCGATGGCCGAAACTGCACTTCCAATATATAATTCTTCACCTCCAGACCGTTCCGGAACTCCTCGTGACGTCCAGGATCTCATCTGGGACTCCAAACAACTTTTGGGTTACTGCATACTCATATCTCTACAACCCTAGCGTCATCGAACCTTAAGTGTGTAGACCCTACGGGTTCGGGAGACATGTAGACATGACTGAGACGGCTCTCCGGTCAATAACCAACAGCGGGATCTGGATACCCATGTTGGCTCCCACATGCTCCTCGATGATCTCATCGGATGAACCACGATGTCGAGGATTCAAGCAACCCCGTATACAATTCCCTTTGTCAGTCGGTACGTTACTTGCCCGAGATTCGATCGTCGGTATCCCAATACCTCGTTCAATCTCGTTACCGGCAAGTCACTTTACTTGTACCGTAATGCATGATCCTGTGACCAGACACTTGGTCACTTTGAGCTCATTATGATGATGCATTACCGAGTGGGCCCAGAGATACCTCTCCGTCATATGGAGTGACAAATCCCAGTCTTGATCCGTGTCAACCCAACAGACACTTTCGGAGATACTCGTAGTATACCTTTATAGTTACCCAGTTACGTTGTGACGTTTGGTACACCCAGAGCACTCCTACGGTATCCGGGAGTTACACGATCTCATGGTCTAAGGAAAAGATACTTGACATTGGAAAAACTCTAGCAAACGAACTATACGATCTTGTGCTATGTTTAGGATTGGGTCTTGTCCATCACATCATTCTCCTAATGATGTGATCCTGTTATCAATGACATCTCCATGTCCATAGCCAGGAAACCATGACTATCTGTTGATCAACGAGCTAGTCAACTAGAGGCTCACTAGGGACACATTGTGGTCTATGTATTCACACATGTATTACGATTTCCCGATAATACAAATAAAGCATGAATAATAGACAATTATCATGAACAAGGAAATATAATAATCATTTTATTATTGCCTCTAGGGCATATTTCCAACAGTCTCCCACTTGCACTAGAGTCAATCATCTAGTTACATTGTGATGAATCGAACACCCATGGAATTCTGGTGTTGATCATGTTTTGCTCTAGGGAGAGGTTTAGTCAACGGATCTGCTACATTCAGGTCCGTATGTACTTTACAAATCTCTATGTCTCCATTTTGAACACTTTCACGAATGGAGTTGAAGCGACGCTTGATATGCCTGGTCTTCCTGTGAAACCTGGGCTCCTTGGCAAGGGCAATAGCTCCAGTGTTGTCACAGAAGAGAGTCATCGGGCCCGACGCATTGGGTATGACTCCTAGGTCGGTAATGAACTCCTTCACCCAGACTGCTTCGTGTGCTGCCTCCGAGGCTGCCATGTACTCTGCTTCACATGTAGATCCTGCCACATTGCTTTGCTTGCAACTGCACTAGCTTACTGCCCCACCATTCAAAATATACACGTATCCGGATTATGACTTAGAGTCATCCAGATCTGTGTCGAAGCTAGCGTCGATGTAACTCTTTACGACGAGCTCTTCGTCACCTCCATAAATGAGAAACATTCCCTTAGTCCTTTTCATGTACTTCAAGATATTCTTGACCGATGTCCAGTGTTCCTTGCCGGGATTACTTTGGTACCTTCCTACCAAACTTACGGCAAGGTTTACATCAGGTCTGGTACACAGCATGGCATACATAATAGAACCTATGGCTGAGGCATAGGGGATGACACTCATCTCTTCTATATCTTCTGCCGTGGTCGGACATTGAGCTGAGCTCAATTTCACACCTTGCAACACAGGCAAGAACCCCTTCTTAGACTGATCCATATTGAACTTCTTCAATATCTTATCAAGGTATGTGCTTTGTGAAAGACCTATGAGGCGTCTTGATCTATCTCTATAGATCTTGATGCCTAATATATAAGTAGCTTCTCCAAGGTCCTTCATTGAAAAACTCTTATTCAAGTAGGCCTTAATGTTGTCCAAAAGCTTTATATCATTTCCCATCAAAAGTATGTCATCTACATATAATATGAGAAATGCTACAGAGCTCCCACTCACTTTCTTGTAAACGTAGGCTTCTCCATAAGTCTGCATAAACCCAAACGCTTTGATCATCTCATCAAAGCGAATGCTCCAACTCTGAGATGCTTGCACCAGCCCATAAATCGAGCGTTGGAGCTTGCACACCTTGTCAGCATTCTTAGGATCGACAAAACCTTCCGGCAGCATCATATACAGTTCTTCCTTAAGATAACCGTTAAGGAATGCCGTTTTGACGTCCATTTGCCATATCTCATAATCATAGTATGCGACAATTGCTAACATGATTCGGACGGACTTCAGCTTTGCTACGGGAGAGAATGTCTCATCGTAGTCAACCCCTTGAACTTGTTGATAACCCTTAGCGACAAGCCTAGCTTTATCGATGGTCACATTACCATCCGCGTCTGTCTTCTTCTTAAAGATCCATTTATTTTCTATGGCTCGCCGATCATCGGGCAAGTCAGTCAAAGTCCATACTTCGTTTTCATACATGGATCCTATCTCGGATTTCATGGCTTCTAGCCATTTGTCGGAATCCGGTCCCGCCATCGCTTCTTCATAGTTCGAAGGTTCACGGTTATCTAACAACATGATTTCCAAGATAGGGTTGCCGTACCACTCTGGTGCGGAACGTGTCCTTGTGGACCTTCGAAGTTCAGTAGGAGCTTGATCAGAAGTATCTTGATCATCATCATTAACTTCCTCTCTAATTCGTGCAGGCACTACAGGAACATTTTCCTGTGTTGCGCCACTTTCCGGTTCAAGAGGTAATACTTCATCAAGTTCCACCTTCCTCCCACTTACTTCTTTCGAGAGAAACTCCTTCTCTAGAAAGGATCCATTCTTGGCAACAAAGATCTTGCCTTCGGATCTGAGGTAGAAGGTATACCCAATAGTTTCTTTGGGGTATCCTATGAAGACGCATTTTTCCGACTTGGGTTCGAGCTTTTCAGGTTGAAGTTTCTTGACATAAGCATCGCATCCCCAAACTTTTAGAAACGACAACTTAGGCTTCTTCCCAAACCATAATTCATACGGTGTCGTCTCAACGGATTTCGATGGAGCCCTATTTAAAGTGAATGCGGCAGTCTCTAAAGCATAGCCCCAAAATGACAGCGGTAAATCGGTAAGAGACATCATAGATCGCACCATATCCAATAGAGTGCGATTACGACGTTCGGACACACCATTACGCTGAGGTGTTCCAGGCGGCATGAGTGCTGAAACTATTCCACATTTTCTTAAGTGTGTGCCAAATTCATGACTCAAGTATTCTCCTCCACGATCTGATCGCAAAAACTTGATTTTTCTGTCATGTTGATTCTCAACCTCACTCTGAAATTCCTTGAACTTTTCAAAGGTTTCATACTTGTGTTTCATTAAGTACATATACCCATATCTACTCAAGTCATCAGTGAGGGTGAGAACATAACGATAGCCACCACGAGCCTCAACACTCATTGGACCGCACACATCTGTATGTATGATTTCCAATAGGTTGGTTGCTCGCTCCATTGTTCCTGAGAATGGAGTCTTGGTCATCTTACCCATGAGGCATGGTTCGCACGTGTCAAATGATTTGTAATCAAGAGACTCTAAAAGTCCATCTACATGGAGCTTCTTCATGCGTTTGACACCTATGTCACCAAGGCGGCAGTGCCACAAGTATGTGGGACTATCATTATCAACCTTACATCTTTTGGAATTCACACTATGAATATGTGTAGCATTACGCTCGAGATTCATTATGAATAAACCATTCACCATAGGAGCATGACCATAAAACATATCTCTCATATAAATAGAACAACCATTATTCTCGGATTTAAATGAGTAGCCATCTCGTATTAAACGAGATCCTGATACAATGTTCATGCTCAAACTTGGCACTAAATAACAATTATTGAGGTTCAAAACTAATCCCGTAGGTAAATGTAGAGGTAGCGTGCCGACGATGATCACTTCGACCTTGGAACCATTCCCGACGCGCATCGTCACCTCGTCCTTCGCCAGTCTCCGTTTATTCCGCAGCCCCTGCTTTGAGTTACAAATGTGAGCAACTACACCGGTATCAAATACCCAGGAGCTACTACGAGTACTGGTAAGGTACACATCAATTACATGTATATCACATATACCTTTCGTTTTGCCGGACTTCTTGTCCGCTAAGTATTTTGGGCAGTTCCGCTTCCAGTGACCACTTCCCTTGCAATAAAAACACTCAGTCTCGGGCTTGGGTCCATTCTTTGGCTTCTTCCCGGCAGCTTGCTTACCGGGCGCGGCAACTCCCTTGCCGTCCTTCTTGAAGTTCTTCTTACCCTTTCCTTTCTTGAACTTAGTGTTTTTATTCACCATCAACACTTGATGGTCCTTTTTGACTTCTACCTCTGTTGATTTCAGCATTGCAAATACTTCAGGAATGGTCTTTTCCATCCCCTGCATATTGAAGTTCATCACAAAGCTCTTGTAGCTCGGTGCAAGTGACTGAAGGATTCTGTCAATGACCGCGTCATCCGGGAGATTAATTCCCAGCTGAGTTAAGCGGTTATGTAATCCAGACATAGTGAGTATGTGCTCACTCACAGAATTATTTTCCTCCATCTTATAGTTGAAGAACTTGTCGGAGACTTCATATCTCTCGACCCGGGCATGAGCTTGGAAAACCATTTTCAGCTCTTCGAACATCTCATATGCTCCGTGTCGCTCAAAACGCTTTTGGAGCCCCGGTTCTAAGCTGTAAAGCATGCCGCACTGAATGAGGGAGTAATCACCAGCACGTGTCTGCCAAGCGTTCATAACGTCTTGGTTCTGAGGGATGGGTGCGTCACCTAGCGGTGCTTGTAGGACATATTCTTTCTTGGCAGCTATGAGGATGATCCTCAGGTTCCAGACCCAGTCCGTATAGTTGCTGCCATCGTCTTTCAGCTTGGTTTTCTCTAGGAACGCGTTGATGTTGAGGACAACGTTGGCCATTTGATCTACAAGACATATTGTAAAGATTTTAGACTAAGTTCATGGGAATTAAGTTCATCTAATCAAATTATATAATGAACTCCCACTTAGATAGACATCCCTCCAGTCATCTAAGTATAACATGATCCGAGTTAACTAGGCCGTGTCCGATCATCACGTGAGACGGACTAGTCAACATCAGTGAACATCTTCATGTTGATCGTATCTTCTATACGACTCATGCTTGACCTTTCGGTCTTCTGTGTTCCGAGGCCATGTCTGTACATGCTAGGCTCGTCAAGTCAACCTAAGTGTTTGCATGTGTAAATCTGTCTTACACCCGTTGTATGTGAATGTTGGAATCTATCACACCCGATCATCACGTGGTGCTTCGAAACAACGAACTGTCGCAACGGTGCACAGTTAGGGGGAACACTTTCTTGAAATTATTATGAGGGATCATCTTATTTACTACCGCCGTTCTAAGTAAACAAGATGCAAAAACATGATAAACATCACATGCAATCAAATACTAATAGTGACATGATATGGCCAATATCACATAGCTCCTTTGATCTCCATCTTGGGGCTCCATGATCATCTTGTCACCGGCATGACACCATGATCTCCATCATCATGATCCTCATCATCGTGTCTCCATGAAGTTGCTCGCCAACTATTACTTCTACTACTATGGCTAACACGTTTAGCAATAAAGTAAAGTAATTTACATGGCATTTCTCAATGACACGCAGGTCATACAAAAAATAAAGACAACTCCTATGGCTCCTGTCGGTTGTCATACTCATCGACATGCAAGTCGTGATTCCTGTTACAAGAACATGATCGCATACATCACATATATATCATTCATCATTCATCACAACTTTGGCCATATCACATCACAAAGCACTTGCTGCAAAAACAAGTTAGACGTCCTCTAATTGTTGTTGCAAGTTTTACGTGGCTGCAAAAGGGTTCTAGCAAGAACGTTTCTTACCTACGTAAAAGTCACAACGTGATTTGTCAACTTCTATTTACCCTTCATAAGGACCCTTTTCATCGAATCCGCTCCAACTAAAGTGGGAGAGACAGACACCCGCTAGCCACCTTATGCAACTAGTGCATGTCAGTCGGTGGAACCAGTCTCACGTAAGCGTACGTGTAAGGTTGGTCCGGGCCGCTTCATCCCACAATACCGCTGAAGCAAGATAACACTAGTAGCGGCAAGAAAGTTGACAACATCTACGCCCACAACAAATTGTGTTCTACTCGTGCACGGAGAACTACGCATAGACCTAGCTCATGATGCCACTGTTGGGGAATGTTGCAGAAAACAAAAAATTTCCTACGGTTTCACCAAGATCCATATATGAGTTCATCTAGCAACGAGTGATCGGATTGCATCTACATACCTTTGTAGATCACGCGCGGAAGCGTTCAAAGAACGGGGATGAGGAAGTCGTACTCGACGTGATCCAAATCACCGGAGATCCTAGCGCCGAACGGACGGCACCTCCGTGTTTAACACATGTACGGTCAGCGCGACGTCTCCTCCTTCTTGATCCAGCAAGAGGGAAGGAGAGGTTGATGAAGATCCAGCAGCACGACGGCGTGGTGGTGGATGCAGGGCGTCACCGCAGCAGGGCTTCGCCGTTATAATGCGAGAGGGAGAGGTGTAGCAGGGGAGAGGGAGGCGCCAAGACTCAAGGGTGTTCTGCCCCCTCCATCCCCCCCTTTATATAGGCCCCCTAGGGGGGTGCCGGCCCTAGGAGATGGGATCTCCTAAGGGGGCGGCGGCCAAGGGGTGGAGTCCCCCCCAAGCCAGGTGGGGCGCCCCCCCACCCTAGGGTTCCCAACCCTAGGCGCATGGGGTGGGCCAACGGGGACGCACCAGCCCACTATGGGCTGGTTCCCCTCCCCACTTTGGCCCATGGGGCCCTCCGGGATGGGTGGCCCCACCCGGTGGACCCCCGGGACCCTTCCGGTGGTCCCGGTACAATACCGGTTACCCCCGAAACTCTCTCGATGGCCGAAACTGCACTTCCTATATATAATTCTTCACCTCCGGACCATTCCGGAACTCCTCGTGACGTCCAGGATCTCATCCAGGACTCCGAACAACTTTTGGGTTACTGCATATTCATTTCTCTACAACCCTAGCGTCACCGAACCTTAAGTGTGTAGACCCTACGGGTTCGGGAGACATGTAGACATGACCGAGACGGCTCTCCGGTCAATAACCAACAGCGGGATCTGGATACCCATGTTGGCTCCCACATGCTCCTCGATGATCTCATCGGATGAACCACGATGTCGAGGATTCAAGCAACCCCGTATACAATTCCCTTTGTCAATCGGTACGTTACTTGCCCGAGATTCGATCGTCGGTATCCCAATACCTCGTTCAATCTCGTTACCGGTAAGTCACTTTACTCGTACCGTAATGCATGATCCCGTGACCAGACACTTGGTCACTTTGAGCTCATTATGATGATGCATTACCGAGTGGGCCCAGAGATACCTCTCCGTCATATGGAGTGACAAATCCAAGTCTTGATCCGTGTCAACCCAACAGACACTTTCAGAGATACCCATAGTATACCTTTATAGTCACCCAGTTACGTTGTGACGTTTGGTACACCCAGAGCACTCCTACGGTATCCGGGAGTTACACGATCTCATGGTCTAAGGACAAGATACTTGACATTGGAAAAACTCTAGCAAATGAACTATACGATCTTGTGCTATGTTTAGGATTGGGTCTTGTCCATCACATCATTCTCCTAATGATGTGATCCCGTTATCAATGGCATCTCCATGTCCATAGCCAGGAAACCATGACTATCTGTTGATCAACGAGCTAGTCAACTAGAGGCTCACTAGGGACACATTGTGGTCTATGTATTCACACATGTATTACGATTTCCGGATAATACAATTAAAGCATGAATAATAGACAATTATCATGAACAAGGAAATATAATAATCATTTTATTATTGCCTCTAGGGCATATTTCCAACAGTCTCCCACTTGCACTAGAGTCAATCATCTAGTTACATTGTGATGAATCGAACACCCATGGAATTCTGGTGTTGATCATGTTTTGCTCTAGGGAGAGGTTTAGTCAACGATTCTGCTACATTCAGGTCCGTATGTACTTTACAAATCTCTATATCTCCATTTTGAAAACTTTCACGAATGGAGTTGAAGCGACGCTTGATATGCCTGGTCTTCCTGTGAAACCTGGGCTCCTTGGCAAGGGCAATAGCTCCAGTGTTGTCACAGAAGAGAGTCATCGGGCCCGACGCATTGGGTATGACTCCTAGGTCGGTAATGAACTCCTTCACCCAGACCGCTTCGTGTGCTGCCTCCGAGGCTGCCATGTACTCCGCTTCACCTGTAGATCCTGCCACAACGCTTTGCTTGCAACTGCACCAGCTTACTGCCCCACCATTCAAAATATACATGTATCCGGTTTGTGACTTAGAGTCATCCAGATCTGTGTCGAAGCTAGCGTCGACGTAACCCTTTATGACGAGCTCTTCGTCACCTCCATAAACGAGAAACATTTCCTTAGTCCTTTTTAGGTACTTCAGGATATTCTTGACCGTTGTCCAGTGTTCCTTGCCGGGATTACTTTGGTACCTTCCTACCAAACTTACGGCAAGGTTTACATCAGGTCTGGTACACAGCATGGCATACATAATAGAACCTATGGCTGAGTCATAGGGGATGACACTCATCTCTTCCATATCTTCTGCCATGGTCAGACATTGAGCTGAGCTCAATTTCACACCTTGCAACACAGGCAAGAACCCCTTCTTAGACTGATCCATATTGAACTTCTTCAATATCTTATCAAGGTATGTGCTTTGTGAAAGACCTATGAGGCGTCTTGATCTATCTCTATAGATCTTGATGCCTAATATATAAGCAGCTTCTCCAAGGTCCTTCATTGAAAAACTCTTATTCAAGTAGGCCTTAATGCTTTCCAAAAGCTCTATATCATTTCCCATCAAAAGTATGTCATCTACATATAATATGAGAAATGCTACAGAGCTCCCACTCACTTTCTTGTAAACGCAGGCTTCTCCATAAGTCTGCATAAACCCAAACGCTTTGATCATCTCATCAAAGCGAATGTTCCAACTCCGAGATGCTTGCACCAGCCCATAAATCGAGCGTTGGAGCTTGCACACCTTGTCAGCATTCTTAGGATCGACAAAACCTTCCAGCTGCATCATATACAGTTCTTCCTTAAGATAACCGTTAAGGAATGCCATTTTGACGTCCATTTGCCATATCTCATAATCATAGTATGCGGCAATTGCTAATATGATTCGGACGGACTTCAGCTCTGCTACGGGAGAGAATGTCTCATCGTAGTCAACCCCTTGAACTTGTCGATAACCCTTAGCGACAAGCCTAGCTTTATAGATGGTCACATTACCATCCGAGTATGTCTTCTTCTTAAATATCCATTTATTTTCTATGGCTCGCCGATCATCGGGCAAGTCAGTCAAAGTCCATACTTTGTTTTCATACATGGATCCTATCTCGGATTTCATGGCTTCCAGCCATTTGTCGGAATCCAGGCCCGCCATCGCTTCTTCATAGTTTGAAGGTTCACCGTTGTCTAACAACATGATTTCCAAGACAGGGTTGCCGTACCACTCTGGTGCGGAACGTGTCCTTGTGGACCTTCGAAGTTCAGTAGGAGCTTGATTAGAAGTATCTTGATCATCATCATTAACTTCCTCTCTAATTGGTGCAGGCACTACAGGAAAATTTTCCTGTGTTGCGCCACTTTCCGGTTCAAGAGGTAATAATTCATCAAGTTCCACTTTCCTCCCACTTACTTCTTTCGAGAGAAACTCCTTCTCTAGAAAGGATCCATTCTTGGCAACAAAGATCTTGCCTTCGGATCTGAGGTAGAAGGTATACCCAATAGTTTCTTTAGGGTATCCTATGAAGACGCATTTTTCCGACTTGGGTTCGAGCTTTTCAGGTTGAAGTTTCTTGACATAAGCATCGCATCCCCAAACTTTTAGAAACGACAGCATAGGCTTCTTCCAAACCATAATTCATACGGTGTCGTCTCAACGGATTTCGACGGAGCCCTATTTAAAGTGAATACGGCAGTCTCTAAAGCATAGCCCCAAAATGACAGCGGTAAATCGGTAAGAGACATCATAGATCGCACCATATCCAATAGAGTGCGATTACGACGTTCGGACACACCATTACGCTGAGGTGTTCCAGGCGGCGTGAGTTGTGAAACTAGTCCACATTTTCTTAAGTGTGTGCCAAATTCGTGACTCAAGTATTCTCCTCCACGATCTGATCGCAAAAACTTGATTTTTCTGTCACGTTGATTCTCAACCTCACTCTGAAATTCCTTGAACTTTTCAAAGGTTTCAGACTTGTGTTTCATTAAGTAGATATACCCATATCTACTCAAGTCATCAGTGAGGGTGAGAACATAACGATAGCCACCACGAGCCTCAACACTCATTGGACCGCACACATCAGTATGTATGATTTCCAATAGGATGGTTGCTCGCTCCATTGTTCCTGAGAACGGAGTCTTGGTCATCTTACCCATGAGGCATGGTTCGCACGTGTCAAATGATTCATAATCAAGAGACTCTAAAAGTCCATCTGCATGGAGCTTCTTCATGCGTTTGACACCTATGTGACCAAGGCGGCAGTGCCACAAGTATGTGGGACTATCATTATCAACCTTACATCTTTTGGTATTCACACTATGAATATGTGTAGCATTACGCTCGAGATTCATTATGAATAAACCATTCACCATAGGAGCATGACCATAAAACATATCTCTCATATAAATAGAACAACCATTATTCTCGGATTTAAATGAGTAGCCATCTCGTATTAAACGGGATCCTGATACAATGTTCATGCTCAAACTTGGCACTAAATAACAATTATTGAGGTTCAAAACTAATCCCGTAGGTAAATGTAGAGGTAGCGTGCCGACGGCGATCACATCGACCTTGGAACCATTCCCGACGCGCATCGTCACCTCGTCCTTCGCCAGTCTCCGTTTATTCCGCAGCTCCTGCTTTGAGTTACAAATGTGAGCAACTGCACCGGTATCAAATACCCAGGAGCTACTACGAGTACTGGTAAGGTACACATCAATTACATGTATATCACATATACCTTTCGTTTTGCCGGCCTTCTTGTCCGCTAAGTATTTGGGGCAGTTCCGCTTCCAGTGACCACTTCCCTTGCAATAAAAACACTCAGTCTCGGGCTTGGGTCCATTCTTTGGCTTCTTCCTGGCAGCTTGCTTACCGGGCGCGGCAACTCCCTTGCCGTCCTTCTTGAAGTTCTTCTTACCCTTGCCTTTCTTGAACTTAGTGGTTTTATTCACCATCAACACTTGATGGTCCTTTTTGACTTCTACCTTTGCTGATTTCAGCATTGCAAATACTTCAGGAATGGTCTTTTCCATCCCCTGCATATTGAAGTTCATCACAAAGCTCTTGTAGCTCGGTGGAAGCGACTGAAGGATTCTGTCAATGACCGCGTCATCCGGGAGATTAACTCCCAGCTGAGTTAAGCGGTTATGTAATCCAGACATAGTGAGTATGTGCTCACTGACAGAACTATTTTCCTCCATCTTACAGCTGAAGAACTTGTCGGAGATATCATATCTCTCGACCCGGGCATAAGCTTGGAAAACCATTTTCAGCTCTTCGAACATCTCATATGCTCCGTGTCACTCAAAACGCTTTTGGATCCCTTGTTCTAAGCTATAAAGCATGCTGCACTGAACGAGGGAGTAATCATCAGCACGTGTCTGCCAAGCGTTCATTACGTCTTGGTTCTGTGGGATGGGTGCGTCACCTAGCAGTGCTTGTAGGACATATTCTTTCTTGGCAGCTATGAGGATGATCCTCAGGTTCCGGACCCAGTCCGTATAGTTGCTTCCATCGTCTTTCAGCTTGGTTTTCTCTAGGAACGCGTTGAAGTTGAGGACAACGTTGGCCATTTGATCTACAAGACATATTGTAGAGATTTTAGATTAAGTTCATGATAATTAAGTTCATCTAATAAAATTATATAATGAACTCCCACTTAGATAGACATCCCTCCAGTCATCTAAGTATAACATGATCCGAGTTAACTAGGCCGTGTCCGATCATCACGTGAGACGGACTAGTCAACATTGGTGAACATCTTCATGTTGATCGTATCTTCTATACGACTCATGATCGACCTTTCGGTCTTCTGTGTTCCGAGGCCATGTCTGTACATGCTAGGCTCGTCAAGTCAACCTAAGTGTTTGCATGTGTAAATCTGTCTTACACCCGTTGTATGTGAACATTGGAATCTATCACACCCGATCATCACGTGGTGCTTCGAAACAACAAACTGTCGCAATGGTGCACAGTTAGGGGGAACACTTTCTTGAAATTATTATGTGGGATCATCTTATTTACTACCGCCGTTCTAAGTAAAGAAGATGCAAAAACATGATAAACATCACATGCAATCAAATAATAATAGTGACATGATATGGCCAATATCACATAGCTCCTTTGATCTCCATCTTGGGGCTCCATGATCATCTTGTCACTGGCATGACACCATGATCTCCGTCATCATGATCTCCATCATCGTGTCTTCATGAAGTTGCTCGCCAACTATTACTTCTACTACTATGGCTAACATGTTTAGCAATAAAGTAAAGTAATTTACATGGCGTTTCTCAATGACACGTAGGTCATACAAAAAAATAAAGACAACTCCTATGGCTCCTGCCGGTTGTCATACTCATCGACATGCAAGTCGTGATTCCTATTACAAGAACATGATCTCATACATCACATATATATCATTCATCATTCATCACAACTTTGGCCATATCACATCACAAAGCACTTGCTGCAAAAACAAGTTAGACGTCCTCTAATTGTTGTTGAAAGTTTTACGTGGCTGCAAAAGGGTTCTAGCAAGAACGTTTTCTTACCTACGTAAAAGCCACAACGTGATTTGTCAACTTCTATTTACCCTTCATAAGGACCCTTTTCATCGAATCCGCTCCAACTAAAGTGGGAGAGACAGACACCCGCTAGCCACCTTATGCAACTAGTGCATGTCAGTCGGTGGAACCAGTCTCACGTAAGTGTACGTGTAAGGTCGGTCCGGGCCGCTTCATCCCACAATACTGCTGAAGCAAGATAACACTAGTAGCGGCAAGAAAGTTGACAACATCTACGCCCACAACAAATTGTGTTCTACTCGTGCAAGGAGAACTACGCATAGACCTAGCTCATGATGCCACTGTTGGGGAACGCTGCAGAAAACAAAAATTTTCCTACGGTTTCACCAAGATCCATCTATGAGTTCATCTAGCAATGAGTGATCGGATTGCATCTACATACCTTTGTAGATCACGCGCGGAAGCGTTCAAACAACGGGGATTAGGAAGTCGTACTCGATGTGATCCAAATCACCGGAGATCCTAGCGCCGAACGGACGGCACCTCCGTGTTCAACACATGTACGGTCAGCGTGACATCTCCTCCTTCTTGATCCAGCAAGGGGGAAGGAGAGGTTGATGAAGATCCAGTAGCACGACGGCGTGGTGGTGTATGCAGGGCGTCACCGCAGCAGGGCTTCGCCGTTATACTGCGAGAGGGAGAGGTGTAGCAGGGGAGAGGGAGGCGCCAAGACTCAAGGGTGTTCTGCCCCCTCCCTCCCCCCTTTATATAGGCCCCCTAGGGGGGGCGCCGGCCCTAGGAGATGGGATCTCCTAGGGGGGCGGCGGCCCAGGGGTGGAGTGCCCCCCCAAGCCAGGTGGGCCCCCCCCCACCCTAGGGTTCCCAACCCTAGGCGCATGGGGTGGGCCAAGGGGGGCACACCAGCCTACTATGGGCTGGTTCCCCTCCCCACTTTGGCCCATGGGGCCCTTCGGGATGGGTGGCCCCACCCGGTGGACCCCGGGACCCTTCCGGTGGTCCCGGTACAATACCGGTGACCCTTGAAGCTCTCCCGATGGCCGAAACTGCACTTCCTATATATAATTCTTCACCTCCGGACCATTCTGGAACTCCTCGTGATGTCCAGGATCTCATCCGGGACTCCGAACAACTTTCGAGTTACTGCATATTCATTTCTCTACAACCCTAGCGTCACCGAACCTTAAGTGTGTAGACCCTACGGGTTCGGGAGACATGTAGACATGACCGAGACGGCTCTCCGGTCAATAACCAACAGCGGGATCTGGATACCCTTGTTGGCTCCCACATGCTCCTCGATGATCTCATCGGATGAACCACGATGTTGAGGATTCAAGCAACCCCGTATACAATTCCCTTTGTCAATCGGTACGTTACTTGCCCGAGATTCGATCGTCGGTATCCCAATACCTTGTTCAATCTCGTTACCGGGAAGTCACTTTACTCGTACCATAATGCATGATCCCGTGACCAGACACTTGGTCACTTTGAGCTCATTATGATGATGCATTACCGAGTGGGCCCAGAGATACCTCTCCGTCATATGGAGTGACAAATCCCAGTCTTGATCCGTGTCAACCCAACAGACACATTCGGAGATACCCGTAGTATACCTTTATAGTCACCCAGTTACGTTGTGACGTTTGGTACACCCAGAGCACTCCTACGGTATCCGGGAGTTACACGATCTCATGGTCTAAGGAAAAGATACTTGACATTGGAAAAACTCTAGCAAACGAACTATACGATCTTGTGTTATGTTTAGGATTGGGTCTTGTCCATCACATCATTCTCCTAATGATGTGATCCCGTTATCAATGACATCTCCATGTCCATAGCCAGGAAGCCATGACTATCTGTTGATCAACGAGCTAGTCAACTAGAGGCTCACTAGGGACACATTGTGGTCTATGTATTCACACATGTATTACGATTTCCGGATAATACAATTAAAGCATGAATAATAGACAATTATCATGAACAAGGAAATATAATAATCATTTTATTATTGCCTCTAGGGCATATTTCCAACAGTCTCCCACTTGCACTAGAGTCAATCATCTAGTTACATTGTGATGAATTGAACACCCATGGAATTCTGGTGTTGATCATGTTTTGCTCTAGGGAGAGGGTTAGTCAACGGATCTGCTACATTCAGGTCCGTATGTACTTTACAAATCTCTATGTCTCCATTTTGAACACTTTCACGAATGGAGTTGAAGCGACGCTTGATATGCCTGGTCTTCCTATGAAACCTGGGCTCCTTGGCAAGGGCAATAGCTCCAGTGTTGTCACAGAAGAGAGTCATCGGGCCCGACGCATTGGGTATGACTCCTAGGTCGGTAATGAACTCCTTCACCCAGACTGCTTCGTGTGCTGCCTCCGAGGCTGCCATGTACTCCGCTTCACATGTAGATCCCGCCACAACGCTTTGCTTGCAACTGCACCAGCTTACTGCCCCACCATTCAAAATATACACGTATCCGGTTTGTGACTTAGAGTCATCCAGATCTGTGTCAAAGCTAGCATCGATGTAACCCTTTACGACGAGCTCTTCGTCACCTCCATAAACGAGAAACATTTCCTTACTCCTTTTCAGGTACTTCAGGATATTCTTGACCGTTGTCCGGTGTTCCTTGCCGGGATTACTTTGGTACCTTCCTACCAAACTTACGGCAAGGTTTACATCAGGTCTGGTACACAGCATGGCATACATAATAGAACCTATGGCTGAGGCATAGGGGATGACACTCATCTCTTCTATATCTTTTGCCGTGGTCGGACATTGAGCTGAGCTTAATTTCACACCTTGCAACACAGGCAAGAACCCCTTCTTAGACTGATCCATATTGAACTTCTTCAATATCTTATCAAGGTATGTGCTTTGTGAAAGACCTATGAGGCGTCTTGATCTATCTCTATAGATCTTGATGCCTAATATATAAGCAGCTTATCCAAGGTCCTTCATTGAAAAACTCTTATTCAAGTAGGCCTTAATGCTGTCCAAAAGTTATATATCATTTCCCATCAAAAGTATGTCATCTACATATAATATGAGAAATGCTACAGAGCTCCCACTCACTTTCTTGTAAACGCAGGCTTCTCCATAAGTCTGCATAAACCCAAACGCTTTGATCATCTCATCAAAGCGAATGTTCCAACTCCGAGATGCTTGCACCAGCCCATAAATCGAGTGTTGGAGCTTGCACACCTTGTCAGCATTCTTAGGTTCGACAAAACCTTCCGGCTACATCATATACAGTTCATCCTTAAGATAACCGTTAAGGAATGCCGTTTTGACGTCCATTTGCCATATCTCATAATCATAGTATGCAGCAATTGCTAACACGATTCGGACGGACTTCAGCTTTGCTATGGGAGAGAATGTCTCATCGTAGTCAACCCCTTGAACTTGTCGATAACCCTTAGCGACAAGCCTAGCTTTATAGATGGTCACATTACCATCCACGTATGTCTTCTTCTTAAAGATCCATTTATTTTCTATGGCTTGCCGATCATCGGGCAAGTCAGTCAAAGTCCATACTTTGTTTTCATACATGGATCCTATCTCGGATTTCATGGCTTCCAGCCATTTGTCGGAATCCGGGCCCGCCATCGCTTCTTCATAGTGCGAAGGTTCACCGTTGTCTAACAACATGATTTCCAAGACAGGGTTGCCGTACCACTCTGGTGCGGAACGTGTCCTTGTGGACCTTCGAAGTTCAGTAGGAGCTTGATCAGAAGTATCTTGATCATCATCATTAACTTCCTCTCTAATTGGTGCAGGCACTACAGGAACATTTTCCTGTGTGGCGCCACTTTCCGGTTCAAGAGGTAATACTTCATCAAGTTCCACTTTCCTCCCACTTACTTCTTTCGAGAGAAACTCCTTCTCTAGAAAGGATCCATTCTTGGCAACAAAGATCTTGCCTTCGGATCTGAGGTAGAAGGTATACCCAATAGTTTCTTTAGGGTATCCTATGAAGACGCATTTTTCCGACTTGGGTTCGAGCTTTTCAGGTTGAAGTTTCTTGACATAAGCATCGCATCCCCAAACTTTTAGAAACGACAGCTTAGGCTTCTTCCCAAACCATAATTCATACGGTGTCATCTCAACGGATTTCGACGGAGCCCTATTTAAAGTGAATGCGGCAGTCTCTAAAGCATAGCCCCAAAATGACAGCGGTAAATCAGTAAGAGACATCACAGATCGCACCATATCCAATAGAGTGCGATTACGACGTTCGGACACACCATTACGCTGAGGTGTTCCAGGCGGCGTGAGTTGTGAAACTATTCCACATTTTCTTAAGTGTGTGCAAAATTCGTGACTCAAGTATTCTCCTCCACGATCTGATTGCAAAAACTTGATTTTTCTGTCACATTGATTCTCAACCTCGCTCTGAAATTCCTTGAACTTTTCAAAGGTTTCAGACTTGTGTTTCATTAAGTAGATATACCCATATCTACTCAAGTCATCAGTGAGGGTGAGAACATAACGATAGCCACCACGAGCCTCAACACTCATTGGACCGCACACATCAGTATGTATGATTTCCAATAGGTTGGTTGCTCGCTCCATTGTTCCTGAGAATGGAGTCTTGGTCATCTTACCCATGAGGCATGGTTCGCACGTGTCAAATGATTCGTAATCAAGAGACTCTAAAAGTCCATCTGCATGGAGCTTCTTCATGCGTTTGACACCTATGTGACCAAGGCGGCAGTGCCACAAGTATGTGGGACTATCATTATCAACCTTACATCTTTTGGTATTCACACTATGAATATGTGTAGCATTACGCTCGAGATTCATTATGAATAAACCATTCACCATAGGAGCATGACCATAAAACATATCTCTCATATAAATAGAACAACCATTATTCTCGGATTTAAATGAGTAGCCATCTCGTATTAAACGAGATCCTGATACAATGTTCATGCTCAAACTTGGCACTAAATAACAATTATTGAGGTTCAAAACTAATCCCGTAGGTAAATGTAGAGGTAGCGTGCCGACGGCGATCACATCGACCTTGGAACCATTCCCGACGCGCATCGTCACCTCGTCCTTCGCCAGTCTCTGTTTATTCCGCAGCTCCTACTTTGAGTTACAAATGTGAGCAACTGCACCGGTATCAAATACCCAGGAGCTACTACGAGTACTGGTAAGGTACACATCAATTACATGTATATCACATATACCTTTCATTTTGCCGGCCTTCTTGTCCGCTAAGTATTTGGGGCAGTTCCGCTTCCAGTGACCACTTCCCTTGCAATAAAAACACTCAGTCTCGGGCTTGGGTCCATTCTTTGGCTTCTTCCCGGCAGCTTGCTTACCGGGCGCAGCAACTCCCTTGCCGTCCTTCTTGAAGTTCTTCTTACCCTTGCCTTTCTTGAACTTAGTGGTTTTATTCACCATCAACACTTGATGGTCCTTTTTGACTTCTACCTCTGCTGATTTCAGCATTGCAAATACTTCAGGAATGGTCTTTTCCATCCCCTGCATATTGAAGTTCATCACAAAGCTCTTGTAGCTCGGTGGAAGCGACTGAAGGATTCTGTCAATGACCGCGTCATCCGGGAGATTAACTCCCAGCTGAGTTAAGCGGTTATGTAATCCAGACATAGTGAGTATGTGCTCACTGACAGAACTATTTTCCTCCATCTTACAGCTGAAGAACTTGTCAGAGACTTCATATCTCTCGACCTGGGCATGAGCTTGGAAAACCATTTTCAGCTCTTCGAACATCTCATATGCTCCGTGTCGCTCAAAACGCTTTTGGAGCCCCGGTTCTATGTTGTAAAGCATGCCACACTGAATGAGGGAGTAATCATCAGCACGTGTCTGCCAAGCGTTCATAACGTCTTGGTTCTGTGGGACGGGTGCCTCACCTAGCGGTGCTTGTAGGACATATTCTTTCTTGGCAGCTATGAGGATGATCCTCAGGTTCCGGACCCAGTCCGTATAGTTGCTGCCATCGTCTTTCAGCTTGGTTTTCTCTAGGAACGCGTTGAAGTTGAGGACAACGTTGGCCATTTGATCTACAAGACATATTGTAAAGATTTTAGACTAAGTTCATGATAATTAAGTTCATCTAATCAAATTATGTAATGAACTCCCACTTAGATAGACATCCCTCCGGTCATCTAAGTATAACATGATCCGAGTTAACTAGGCCGTGTCCGATCATCACGTGAGACGGACTAGTCAACATCGGTGAACATCTTCATGTTGATCGTATCTTCTATACGACTCATGCTCGACCTTTCGGTCTTCTGTGTTCCGAGGCCATGTCTGTACATGCTAGGCTCGTCAAGTCAACCTAAGTGATTGCATGTGTAAATCTGTCTTACACCCGTTGTATGTGAACGTTGGAATCTATCACACCCGATCATCACGTGGTGCTTCGAAACAACGAACTGTCGCAATGGTGCACAGTTAGGGGGAACACTTTCTTGAAATTATTATGAGGGATCATCTTATTTACTACCGCCGTTCTAAATAAACAAGATGCAAAAACATGATAAACATCACATGCAATCAAATAATAATAGTGACATGATATGGCCAATATCACATAGCTCCTTTGATCTCCATCTTGGGGCTCCATGATCATCTTGTCACCGGCATGACACCATGATCTCCATCATCATGATCTCCATCATCATGTCTTCGTGAAGTTGCTCGCCAACTATTACTTCTACTACTATGGCTAACATGTTTAGCAATAAAGTAAAGTAATTTACATGGCGTTTCTCAATGACACGCAGGTCATACAAAAAAATAAAGACAACTCCTATGGCTCCTGCCGGTTTTCATACTCATCGACATGCAAGTCGTGATTCCTATTACAAGAACATGATCTCATACATCACATATATATCATTCATCATTCATCACAACTTTGGCCATATCACATCACAAAGCACTTGCTGCAAAAACAAGTTAGACGTCCTGTAATTGTTGTTGCAAGTTTTACGTGGCTGCAAAAGGGTTCTAGCAAGAACGTTTTCTTACATACGTAAAAGCCACAACGTGATTTGTCAACTTCTATTTACCCTTCATAAGGACCCTTTTCATCGAATCCGCTCCAACTAAAGTGGGAGAGACAGACACCCGCTAGCCACCTTATGCAACTAGTGCATGTCAGTCGGTGGAACCAGTCTCACATAAGCGTACGTGTAAGGTCGGTCCGGGCCGCTTCATCCCACAATACCGCTGAAGCAAGATAAGACTAGTAGCGGCAAGAAAGTTGACAACATCTACGCCCACAACAAATTGTGTTCTACTCGTGCAAGGAGAACTACGCATAGACCTAGCTCATGATGCCACTGTTGGGGAACGTTGCAGAAAACAAAAATTTTCCTACGGTTTCACCAAGATCCATCTATGAGTTCATCTAGCAACGAGTGATCGGATTGCATCTACATACCTTTGTAGATCACGCGCGGAAGCGTTCAAAGAACGGGGATGAGGAAGTCGTACTCGACGTGATCCAAATCACCGGAGATCCTAGCGCCGAACGGACGGCACCTCCGTGTTCAACACACGTACGGTCGGCGTGACGTCTCCTCCTTCTTGATCCAGCAAGGGGGAAGGAGAGGTTGATGAAGATCCAGCAGCACGACGGCGTGGTGGTGGATGCGGGGCGTCACCGCAGCAGGGCTTCGCCGTTATACTGCGAGAGGGAGAGATGTAGCAGGGGAGAGGGAGGCACCAAGACTCAAGAGTGTTCTTCCCCCTCCCTCCCCCCTTTATATAGGCCCCCTAGGGGGGGCGCCGGCCCTAGGAGATGGGATCTCCTAGGGGGGGCAGCGGCCAAGGGGTGGAGTCCCCCCCCAAGCCAGGTGGGGCGCCCCCCCACCCTAGGGTTCCCAACCCTAGGCGCATGGGGTGGGCCAAGGGGGGCGCACCAGCCCACTATGGGCTTGTTCCCCTCCCCACTTTGGCCCATGGGGCCCTCCGGGATGGGTGGCCCCACCCGGTGGACCCCCGGGACCCTTCCGGTGGTCCCGGTACAATATCGGTGACCCCCGAAACTCTCCCGATGGCCGAAACTGCACTTCCTATATATAATTCTTCACCTCCGGACCATTCCGGAACTCCTCGTGATGTCCAGGATCTCATCCAGGACTCCGAAAAACTTTCGGGTTACTGCATATTTATATCTCTACAACCCTAGCGTCACCGAACCTTAAGTGTGTAGACCCTACGGGTTCGGGAGACATGTAGACATGACCGAGACGGCTCTCCGGTCAATAACCAACAGCGGGATCTGGATACCCATGTTGGCTCCCACATGCTCCTCGATGATCTCGTCGGATGAACCATGATGTCGAGGATTCAAGCAACCCCGTATACAATTCCCTTTGTCAATCGGTACGTTACTTGCCCGAGATTCGTTCGTCGGTATCCCAATACCTCGTTCAATCTCGTTACTGGCAAGTCAATTTACTCGTACCGTAATGCATGATCCCGTGACCAGACACTTGGTCACTTTGAGCTCATTATGATGATGCATTACCGAGTGGGCCCAGAGATACCTCTCCGTCATATGGAGTGACAAATCCCTGTCTTGATCCGTGTTAACCCAACAGACACTTTCGGAGATACCCGTAGTATACCTTTATAGTCACCCAGTTACGTTGTGATGTTTGGTACACCCAGAGCACTCCTACGGTATCCGGGAGTTACACGATCTCATGGTCTAAGGAAAAGATACTTGACATTGGAAAACTCTAGCAAACAAACTATACGATCTTGTGCTATGTTTAGGATTGGGTCTTATCCATCACATCATTCTCCTAATGATGTGATCCTGTTACCAATGACATATCCATGTCCATAGCCAGGAAACCATGACTATCTGTTGATCAACGAGCTAGTCAACTAGAGGCTCACTAGGGACACATTGTGGTCTATGTATTCACACATGTATTACGATTTCCGGATAATACAATTAAAGCATGAATAATAGACAATTATCATGAACAAGAAAATATAATAATCATTTTATTATTGCCTCTAGGGCATATTTCCAACAGTCTCCCACTTGCACTAGAGTCAAACATCTAGTTACATTGTGATGAATCGAACACCCATGGAATTCTGGTGTTGATCATGTTTTGCTCTAGGTTGAGGTTTAGTCAACGGATCTGCTATATTCAGGTCCGTATGTACTTTACAAATCTCTATGTCTCCATTTTGAACACTTTCACGAATGGAGTTGAAGCGACGCTTGATATGCCTGGTCTTCCTGTGAAACCTGGGCTCCTTGGCAAGGGCAATAGCTCCAGTGTTGTCATAGAAGAGAGTCATCGGGCCCGACGCATTGGGTATGACTCCTAGGTCGGTAATGAACTCCTTCACCCAGACTACTTGGTGTGCTGCCTCCGAGGCTACCATGTACTCCGCTTCACATGTAGATCCCGCCACAACGCTTTGCTTGCAACTGCACCAGCTTACTGCCCCACCATTCAAAATATACACGTATCCGGTTTGTGACTTAGAGTCATCCAGATCTGTGTCGAAGCTAGCATCGACGTAACCCTTTACGACGAGCTCTTCGTCACCTCCATAAACGAGAAACATTTCCTTACTCCTTTTCAGGTACTTCAGGATATTCTTGACCGCTGTCCAGTGTTCCTTGCTGGGATTACTTTGGTACCTTCCTACCAAACTTACGGCAAGGTTTACATCAGGTCTGGTACACAGCATGGCATACATAATAGAACCTATGGCTGAGGCATAGGGGATGACACTCATCTCTTCTATATCTTCTGCCGTGGTCGGACATTGAGCTGAGCTCAATTTCACACCTTGCAACACAGGCAAGAACCCCTTCTTAGACTGATCCATATTGAACTTCTTCAATATCTTATCAAGGTATGTGCTTTATGAAAGACCTATGAGGCATCTTGATCTATCTCTATAGATCTTGATGCCTAATATATAAGCAGCTTCTCCAAGGTCCTTCATTGAAAAACTCTTATTCAAGTAGGCCTTAATGCTGTCCAAAAGCTCTATATCATTTCCATCAAAAGTATGTCATCTACATATAATATGAGAAATGCTACAGAGCTCCCACTCACTTTCTTGTAAACGCAGGCTTCTCCATAAGTCTGCATAAACCCAAACGCTTTGATCATCTCATCAACCTAAGTGTTTGCATGTGTAAATCTGTCTTACACCCGTTGTATGTGAATGTTGGAATCTATCACACCCGATCATGTGGTGCTTCGAAACAACGAATTGTCGCAATGGTGCACAGTTAGGGGGAACACTTTCTTGAAATTATTACGAGGGATCATCTTACTTACTACCGCCGTTCTAAGTAAACAAGATGCAAAAACATGATAAACATCACATGCAATCAAATAATAATAGTGACATGATATGGCCAATATCACATAGCTCCTTTGATCTCCATCTTGGGGCTCCATGATCATCTTGTCACCGGCATGACACCATGATCTCCTTCATCATGATCTCCATCATCGTGTCTTCATAAAGTTGCTCGCCAATTATTACTTCTACTACTATGGCTAACACGTTTAGCAATAAAGTAAAGTAATTTACATGGCGTTTCTCAATGACACGCAGGTCATACAAAAAAATAAAGACAACTCCTATGGCTCCTGCCGGTTGTCATACTCATCGACATGCAAGTCGTGATTCCTATTACAAGAACATGATCTCATACATCACGTATATACCATTCATCATTCATCACAACTTTGGCCATATCACATCACAAAGCACTTGGTGCAATAACAAGTTAGACGTACTCTAATTGTTGTTGCAAGTTTTACGTGGCTGCAAAAGGGTTCTAGCAAGAACGTTTTCTTACCTACGTAAAAGCCACAACGTGATTTGTCAACTTCTATTTACCCTTCATAAGGACCCTTTTCATCGAATCCGCTCCAACTAAAGTGGGAGAGACAGACACCCGCTAGCCACCTTATGCAACTAGTGCATGTCAGTCGGTGGAACCAGTCTCACGTAAGCGTACGTGTAAGGTCGGTCCGGGCCGCTTCATCCCACAATACCGCTGAAGCAAGATAACACTAGTAGCGGCAAGAAAGTTGACAACATCTACGCCCACAACAAATTGTGTTCTACTCGTGCAAGGAGAACTACGCATAGACCTAGCTCATGATGCCACTGTTGGGGAACGTTGCAGAAAACAAAAAAATTCCTACGGTTTCACCAAGATCCATCTATGAGTTCATCTAGCAACGAGTGATCGGATTGCATCTACATACCTTTGTAGATCACGCGTGGAAGCGTTCAAACAACGGGGATTCGGAAGTCGTACTCGACGTGATCCAAATCACCGGAGATCCTAGCGCCGAACGGACGGCACCTCCGTGTTCAACACATGTACGGTCAGCGTGACGTCTCCTCCTTCTTGATCCAGCAAGGGGGAAGGAGAGGTTGATGAAGATCCAGTAGCACGACGGCGTGGTGGTGTATGCAGGGCGTCACCGTAGCAGGGCTTCGCTGTTATACTGCGAGAGGGAGAGGTGTAGCAGGGGAGAGGGAGGCGCCAAGACTCAAGGGTGTTCTGCCCCTCCCCCCCCCCTTTATATAGGCCCCCTAGGGGGCGCCGGCCCTAGGAGATGGGATCTCCTAGGGGGGCGGCGGCCAAGGGGTGGAGTGCCCCCCAAGCCAGGTGGGGCGCCCCCCCACCCTAGGGTTCCCAACCCTAGGCGCATGGGGTGGGCCTAGGGGGGCACACCATCCCACTATGGGCTGGTTCCCCTCCCCACTTTGGCCCATGGGGCCCTCCAGGGTGGGTGGCCCCACCCGGTGGACCCCCGGGACCCTTCTGGTAGTCCCGGTACAATACCGGTGACCCCTGAAACTCTCCCGATGGCCGAAATTGTACTTCCTATATATAATTCTTCACCTCCGGACCATTCTGGAACTCCTCGTGACGTCCAGGATCTCATCCGGGACTCTGAAAAACTTTCGGGTTACTGCATATTCATATCTCTACAACCCTAGCGTCACCGAACCTTAAGTGTGTAGACCCTACGGGTTCGGGAGACATGTAGACATGACCGAGACAGCTCTCCGGTCAATAACCAACAGCGGGATCTGGATACCCATGTTGGCTCCCACATGCTCCTCGATGATCTCATCGGATGAACCACGATGTCGAGGATTCAAACAACCTCGTATACAATTCCCTTTGTCAATCGGTACGTTACTTGCCCGAGATTCGATCGTTGGTATCCCAATACCTCGTTCAATGTCGTTACCGACAAGTCACTTTACTTGTACCGTAATGCATGATCCCGTGACCAGACACTTGGTCACTTTGAGCTCATTATGATGATGCATTACCGAGTGGGCCCAGAGATACCTCTCCGTCATATGGAGTGACAAATCCCAGTCTTGATCCATGTCAACCCAACAGACACTTTCGGAGATACCCGTAGTATACCTTTATAGTCACCCAGTTACGTTGTGACGTTTGGTACATCCAGAGCACTCCTACGGTATCCGGGAGTTACATGATCTCATGGTCTAAGGAAAAGATACTTGACATTGGAAAAACTCTAGCAAACGAACTATACGATCTTGTGCTATGTTTAGGATTGGGTCTTGTCCATCACATCATTCTCCTAATGATGTGATCCCGTTATCAATGACATCTCCATGTCCATAGCCAGGAAATCATGACTATCTGTTGATCAACGAGCTAGTCAACTAGAGGCTCACTAGGGACACATTGTGGTCTATGTATTCACACATGTATTACGATTTCCGGATAATACAACTAAAGCATGAATAATAGACAATTATCATGAACAAGGAATATAATAATCATTTTATTATTGCCTCTACGGCATATTTCCAATAGTCTCCCACTTACACTAGAGTCAATCATCTAGTTACATTGTGATGAATCGAACACCCATGGAATTCTGGTGTTGATCATGTTTTGCTCTAGGGAGAGGTTTAGTCAACGTGATCGCATGCATGCCACGTGATCTCGTTGCTCTAGGGAGAACTCATTGAGTGTTAATCACATAGTGATGTGAACTAGATTATTGACTCTAGTAATCTCTTTGGATGTTGATCACATGGCGATGTGACATGTGAGTGTTAATCACATGGCGATGTGAACTTGATTATTGACTCTAGTGCAAGTGGGAGACTGTTGGAAATATGCCCTAGAGGCAATACTAAATTGGTTATTATTATATTTCCTTGTTCATGATAATCGTTTATTATCCATGCTAGAATTGTATTGATAGGAGACTCAGATACATGTGTGGATACATAGACAACACCATGTCCCTAGTAAGCCTCTAGTTAACTAGCTCGTTGATCAATAGATGGTTATGGTTTCCTGACCATGGACATTGGATGTCGTTGATAACGGGATCATATCATTAGGAGAATGATGTGATGGACAAGACCCAATCTTAAGCCTAGCACAAAGATCGTGTAGTTCGTATGCTAAAGCTTTTCTAAATGTCAAGTATCATTTCCTTAGACCTTGAGATTGTGCAACTCCCGGATACCGTTGGAATGCTTTGGGTGTGCCAAACATCACAACGTAACTGGGTGGCTATAAAGGTGCACTACGGGTATCTCCGAAAGTGTCTGTTGGGTTGGCACGAATCGAGACTGGGATTTGTCACTTCGTGTGACGGAGAGGTATCTCTGGGCCCACTCGGTAGGACATCATCATAATGTGCACAATGTGACCAAGGAGTTGATCACGGGATGATGTGTTACGGAACGAGTAAAGAGACTTGCCGGTAACGAGATTGAACAAGGTACCGAATACCGACGATCAAATCTCGGGCAAGTACAATACCACTGGACAAAGGGAATTGAATACGGGATTGATTGAATCCTCGACATCGTGGTTCATCCGATAAGATCATCATGGAACATGTGGGAGCCAACATGGGTATTCAGATCCCGCTGTTGGTTATTGACCGGAGAGTCGTCTCGGTCATGTCTGCATGACTCCTGGTGTTGATCTCGTTGCAAAAGGTCCACATGATCGCATGCATACAATTGCACCAAAGTGTGCGTACATGTGGTCACGGCCTACGTAGGGGCCCACGCAAGGTTGGAACGAAAACGGACACCAAACGAACGTTGCGTCACGTCCGGGCAGTGTTTTAGGGCATTTTCACCGGAAAAATCCTAGGAAATGCATCGAGCGTCGGAAAAATATGCAAATCAGCGTGGGTGCTGTCGACGGTGATGCCAACGTGTGGAAAAAGTCTCGTGCCATTTGGCGGAGTAAAAAAAAGTACTTATCAATCAATATAACTAATGATTGAGAAAAAAAACTAATGAATGTGTTCGTAGAAAAAAAATAGTGGATAGGCCCCGCGTATATATGCATATCCATCGGGGGTCAAAGCCCAAGTGGACGCCGCCTCCACGCCTCCACGATCGGCAGCCCACGCCGCCTCCACGATCGCGACTACATGCCGCCAAACCCTAGCCATCTGCGTACGCCTCCCCCGACGCCATCTACGCCCGCGACGCCCCCGAGGCCACCTCGCGCCGACGCCGCCGACGCCCGTGACGGCCCCGACGCCATCTACGCCCACGACGCCCCGATGCTACCTCATGCCGACGCCGCCGACGCCCTCGACGCCCGCGACGGCCCCGTCGCCACGTAACGCCGAAGCCCCCAAGTAAGTGAACATAGACGCATAAGGAGTTTTGTCCTGGCTGGATTGCGAACATACGCACCAGGCAAAGCTAGCTAGCCGATCAACCCGAGAGCATAGAGTACACTCAAAAACTATTTTGTCAAGCACATGGAGCGTATAGGCATGCATCCGGCAGCTGTTAGCAGACGCTAATTAGCCCGGTCATGTAGCTCCTTCAGTGTAGTTGAGTTAGTTTCATTTGTCATCGCCTTACAATCGATCAAAATTGTAGTATAAGAACACAAGCCAAAGGCCTAGGTAGTCTTGGTAAAACTGAGAAAAATCATGATTTATAAACCACCAAAGTGTTTGGCTTTATTGTAGTTTTGCTATAGTTTTGGTAATAATTATGCATGCATGACAACTGATCCTAATTCAGTTTTTGTACGTATATACAGCAGAAAAACCACGGTATAAAAGATACTATGGCATCTTAAACCACCTTCCTGTTCTAGTCGAAACACCTCAAAGTATTATTTACGACCTCTGGCAATTTTATTTACAGGTTGCGACCGACGCCATCTGCCACCAACGCCACCGCGCCGTCGTCCCCCAGGGCCGGCCCTGATCCCATGGCACGTGGTACTATGCATTCATCATGTTTATCATGTACCCATATAAAGTAGCTAACATTATTTTTGCTCCTATTCCTAGCGACGGTGGAGTACGGAGAGATTTTTTGTTCGGTTGAGAAGTGGTGTCTCTTGGTCAGCAAACTAAACTCTAGGCAGAAAAAGCGTTTTGCAAGCATGTAACGCCCCGAGACCGATGTGCCAGGTGTCCTCCAGTTATTCGCTGTTGTTGCCTTGTCATGTGCTTGCGTGTCATGCATTGCATACCATGCCATCATGTGCATTGCATCATCATGTTTTCAAAACTTGCATCCGTCCCGGTCTCCTTGTTCTTTCCGTTGTCCGTTCTGAGCCCAACCACACTTGCACGCGCCCGCAGCATGTCCGAAATAGTATTTTATAAGTGGCCGGAAGATGTTCTCGGAATGGGATGAGAGTTGACGTGTGGTCTTATTATAGTGTAGATAGACCGGCTGTCAAGTTTCATCGCATTCGGAGATCGTTTGATGCCCCAACGGATAACTATAGCGGCAGTATAGTCGGTCTAACGTCGGACGTTTTCGGTCTCCGAAAACCGTACCGGGCTGCATCTCTCCCCTCTTCTCTCAGACCAACCCGCTCTTCACAATCCGCCAGACCCAACCTAACCTCTCTCGTCAGCCCGCGACCCTCCTCGCGCGCGCGTCCGAAAGTTGTCCCGAACCCGACCCGGACTGTCGCCACCATTGTGTCCGGATCATCCCCAAACATCTACAAAACATCTCCGTTTTGTTTATTGGACTTCCTAACATATTTTTCTCGACCGCCCGATTACGATCGGAGGGACGAGGTAGCCCCTACCCAAATATCCACATGCTATATATATGTATCAGTCCAAACCTAGCCTAACCCCTAACCCTATCCCATAGCCGCCGCCACCTTCCTCTTTGTTTTCCGTGCCACCCCAGTTGCCTCTTGCCACATCGCAGGGCCAGATCCATCAACCCCACTGTGATCCGATCCCTCAGATCAGGATCCCACCACAGCCAGCGGCCCCAGCCTACCATGCCTCCAACCCCCGCAGCGCTCGATCCGATCTGGATCGAGGCAACCGCCTCTGCCCGAGAGCCTTGCTCGACCCGCGCGCCACCACCATGCCGGCGAGCACCACCACCGAAGCTGCTCTGTTCCTCGCCTGAAACCGCAGGCCGTCCTCGTTGCCCCTCTCCTTCCCGTTCTATCTCCCTCCTTCTGGTTCTTCTCTATCTCTCTCTCATGTTGCTTTCTCTCTTCATCTGTCACGAACAGGAGCTTCGCCCCAATGCCATGGCCGTCCTCTTCTTCCAAGTTCGCGCCGCCACCAGCGCTGAAGACCCGGCGACCCCGCCTTCTGCGACAACAACCAGGACCGACCTCCTCCGCCGCTGCAAGTCCCTCACCGCGCCGCGTGCCGTTGGCTGCATCGGCCCGAACCGGCCTCCTCAAGTCCGGTCCGCCCCGCCACCTCCGCTCGCGTTTCCGGCGAGTCCCAGTCGTTTTGCGCCGCCTCCGCTCCTCCCTGCCGTCGCCAGGCGCCGCCAAGTACCCCTGCCTCGCCTGCAAGTCCCATGACGCTGCATCCTCTGCTTCCATCGAGAGAGAGGACGACTTCGTTGACTTTTCCCCGATCGAACCCAGCAGGCCGGCCTAGCGCGCCCTGCCGGCCACTCCCTCTCCGCAAACTGGGCCTGGCCCATGGGTGAGGCACACCCGAGCGCCCCTGCTGTTATCCTCCTGTTGGGCCAGATCTTAGATGCGGCCCGAATCATGTTTTTTCCCGTGGAACGAATTTAGCTATTATTCCTGAGACGGTTGTTTTGCAGAAAACCCCTTCATGATCATTCATTTAATAACTAATTAACCGTGCATCGGTTTAAAACAAACTTTATATGAAACTTGCTTAAAATTGTGTCTAGTTTCATAATATGTCACTTTCACCCATGTTTAAAATGTTTAAAATGATGTTTGTTCATAATTTACCTAATGCCATGCTAAAATGATTTAATTCATAACTAAATAACCGTAGCTTGGTTTTAAATAAACTTTATATGTAAATGGGGTAGAATTTTGCCTAGTTTAACATGGTGGCATCTCTTTGCATGTTTAACAACTATAAAATATGGTTTAGGGCAGAACAGTACCAAACCTAAGATATGCATATGGGGATTTACTGGAATTCTTGTTCGTTGTTTCCGGCCTCATTTAAACTTGACTAGATAGGTAGTTTTACTTTGCTTCACCCTCTTGGCATGTTTAACAACATTTAATATTCTTGGGTACATAAACGAGATCGAACTAAATAACTTGTCATGGTGTTTCGCCAATATGCAACTCATTGCATATTGAGCTCCACTTGATTTGTAGGATTGCTTATGCACTTTGCCATGCCATGCCCTCTTTAAACCGGACATGCATCATTCTTGTTTGCGCATCATGTCATGTCTATGTGGTGGTTGTTTACTATGTTGTTTGCTTCTTTCCGGGTTACTTCTCGCGTTATCTTTGGTTTCGCTCCGGAGTTGTGAGGATCCGTTCATCAACGTCCGTTTGTCTTCTTCATGGACTCGTTCTTCTTCCTTGTGGGATCTCAGGCAAGATGACCATACCCTCGAAATCACTTCTATTTTTGCTTGCTAGTTTCTCGCTCTTTTGCTATGCCTATGCCGCGATACCTACCACTTGTTTGTCATGCCTCCTATTTTGTTGAACCAAGCCTCTAACCCACTTGTCCTAGCAAACCGTTGTTTGGCTATGTTACCCTTTGCTCAGCCCTTCTTATAGCGTTGTTAGCTGCAGGTGAAGATTGAAATTTGTTCCTTGTTGGAACATGGAGATGGTGTTCCTTGTTGGAACATGTTTACTTGTTGTGATATCACAATATCTCTTATTTAATTAATGCATCTATATACTTGGTAAAGGGTGGAAGTCTCGGCCTTATGCCCGGTGTTTTGTTCCACTCTTGCAGCCCTAGTTTCCGTCATATCGGTGTTATGTTCCCGGATTTTGCATTCCTTACGCTGTTGGATAATAATGGGAACCCCTTGACAGTTCGCCTTGAATAAAACTCCTCCAGCAATGCCCAACATTGGTTTTACCATTTGCCACCTAGCCTTTTCTTTTCCCTTGGGAGTCGTGCTCCTGAGGGTCATCATTATTTTACCCCCCCGGGCCAGTGCTCCTCTGACTGTTGGTCCAAACTAGAGTCATGTGCAGCGCCCCCTCGGGGAAACTCGAGGTTTGGTTTTAGTTGTATGGAGAGCTCATCTGAGTGTGCCCTGAGAACGAGATATGTGCAGCTCCTATCGGGATTTGTCGGCACATTCGGGTGGTGTTGCTGGATTTGTTTTAACTTGTCGAAGTGTCTTGTAGAACCGGGATACCGAGTCTGATCGGAATGTCTCGGGAGGAGGTCTATTCCTTTGTTGACCGTGAGAGCTTATCATGGGCTAAGTTGGTACACCGCTGCAGGGATTTGAACTTTCGAAAGCCATGCCCGCGGTTATGGGCAGATGGGAATTTGTTAACATCCGGTTGTAGAAAACCTGAAGTTGACCTTGATTAAAATACATCAACCGCGTGTGTAACCGTGATGGTCTCTTCTCGGCGGAGTCCGGGAAGTGAACACGGTGTTGGAGTAATGCTTGATGTAGGTTGTTCTAGGATCACTTCTTGATCATAGTTGTTCGACCGTGCTTTTGCTTTCTCTTCTCGCTCTCTTTTGCGAATATGTTAGCCACCATATATGCTAGTCGCTTGCTGCAGCTCCACCATCATACCTTTACCCTACCTATAAGCTTAAATAGTCTTGATCACGAGGGTGCGAGATTGCTGAGTCCTCGTGACTCACAGTTACTTCCAAAACCAGTTTGCAGGTGCCGTTGAACCGAGCAGGTGATGCAACCAAGCTCAAGGAGGAGCTCGATGAAGATCTTGTCCTTTGTGTTGTTTCGTTCTAGTTGATCAGTACTGGAGCCCAGTTGGGGTCGATCAGGGACCGTGTCACATTTGGGGTTCTTCTTTTATTTTGGTTCCGTAGTTGGACCTGATTGTATCTGGATAATGTAATGCTTTATTCACGTAATTGTGTGAAGTGGCGATTGGAAGCCAACTATGTATCTCTGTCCCTTATGTATTACATGGGTTGTGTGAAGATTACCTCACTTGCGACATTGCTTTCAATGCGGTTATGTCTCTAAGTCGTGCTACGACACGTGGGAGATATAGCCGCATCGAGGGCGTTATAAGTTGGTATCAGAGCCTTCCCCGACCTTAGGAGCCCCATTGCTTGATCGTATTAGCAGCCGTTGTTGAGTCTATAAAAGTGTTTTGAGTCATTTAGGATTATATATATCGGAGAGTTAGGACTTCTTTTTACTCCTCAGTCCCTTCGTCGCTCTGGTAAGGCATCCTGACGTAGAGTTTTGACTCTTCTCTTCCACTAAAAAAATTAGGATCACGCGGGTATCTTGGAATCGTTCCGATTGATTTGTGATGAGAACATTGTTCTTGGTGCCTCCTGACATTTAGGGGTTGTGGCAGTGTCCCGGGGAGTTGAGCTCCGAGGTGTTGTCGTCACAATTTTATCGTTGCAGTTCTGGAATACCTGAGTTTAGTTTCGCCGACATCGAAAATCTCTTTTATGCAGTTGTTGGTGAGATAACCTCGACGCCACCCAGTACTGGGGCGGGAGTTCGGGAGTATTGCCATAACTCGTATAACGAATGCTTTTCGAAGGTTGAGGGAGATGATTTCCGAAGATTTCTTGGTTATGTGTTGAAGGATGGATACAGCTGGATGTAGGATTTGCTAGTTTTTGGTGAGATATTATGCTTCCCCTGTATCCCCAACACCTGATTGCATAACCGGAAAGTTTCGGGAGTTTATAAGTGGGAATTCAAGTAGCTCTTAGGATATCTTTCCGACAGATGTATGATATGAAATTGGGGTTCGACGTCTAGTGGTCCGCCTATTCACGGTTGGTTTTACAGTGGTCTCGTTGTGTCTTAAAGAGACCTTGGCTATGCCGACTCGGGGACACTTCGTATGTCATGTGCACTGCCTTGTACATGATGGTGTTGTACGATCGAGCCCGTGTAGGCCCCACCAGGAAAACTTCGGACGAAATCTCTATCATATGTTTGTTCCGGCTTATTTTGCAAGCCAATCCTTTGTTTTGTTTTGAGTTGTGGTATTCGAGTTGCTTCGAAGTCAAATATGGATTCCATACCTTTCCTAAATGGTGTTCTCATATTTCTATGGGAATACTAATCCTTTATGATAATCGAGATTGTCATGCCAATTTCTTTTTAACCGGCGTGCTTCTCTTCAAGTGGATCCGATCATTTCAACATCCGCAAAATCCAATCTCAGTTTTTCATCAATGTTGTTTGTTTCATCAGTCTCCAAGTTGCCTTTGTTTTCCCACCCACCCACCCTTTTTCTTCAAGGTATCCGATATCTTAATCAAGTATCCTTTTATTCTTGTGAAGTCTCTCCATCCTTTTCCGTCTATGTTCTTACCCGGTGTTTCTCATGAAGATTTTAACGAAGCTTCTAGTTCACCATTATTCATTCTTTTCTTCTCCGGTGGAACCAAGTCAAGCTTTGTGGATCATATCCCTTTTTCCTCGTTTCAAATGTTTTCTCATGCCGTTGCACCTCATAATCATCCACTTCTCGTTATTCAATTGTTCCGGTGCCCTGAAGATACCTCAGAAGGCTCGTCTTGTCATTCAAGATCCGTTCAACCTATCTCGAGGCTGTTATCTCATTCAAGACTTTTAATTCAACCGGTGCTATCTCTCTTTTAAGTCATTTCAATGGTGTTTTCTTTTGAGTGGGCCCTAACCCACAGGTCTTTTCCCAGGATCTTACCTGACTCTTCTTATTTTCCCGGAGTTTTTCTCAAATCTTCTAAAGTGTGACGTAAGTATGAATTATCATCAGTCAAATGTTTTTCTCCAAGATCTAGCAAATTCTTTTCATCGTTGGTTCAACTTTTCCAATCTTCTTCATTCCGGAGTGTCTAAATAATTCATGGTGGTGTTTCTCGTCGTCATTCTCGGATTTTGAAGACCGAAGAAGAGTTTCTCTTTAATCTTGCTCCATTCTCTTCAAGATTCATGATTCTAGCTTGTTGCCATCCTCTCGTAATTGTTTTGATCGTGAAAAAAATTCTTTTCACCTATCCGGAGCAATTCAAGAGTCTTCTCAGTTTGTTATCCGGAGTCCATCAATTCAGGTTTATTCTTTCTCAGCTGTCAGTTATCATTCTCCTATCTTACCGGTGCTTCGTTCAAGTAATCTCTAATCAGTTTGTGATCCCTTCGTTCTCTTGCACCTAAACTATCTCATGTATCTTTGTTCATTTGATGATTCTTACTAGTGATTCATTCCTTTACTTCATTCGTTTTTCAATTCTTACGGTGGTTCTGTCAAGAGTTATCTTCATTCGTTATCATATCAATTCATTCGTTGTTTGAATCCTACCGGTGGTTCATCAAAGACCTTCCCAAGTTTGCGCCATATCAATCTTAAACTTTCTACGAGAATAAGTAGTATGCCAAATCCGTTGCTTGTCATCAATTTAATTGGTGAAGGATAAGCATAATGTAATTCTTATTCTTGTTTCTTCCAAGTGATTGAATTTCTTATTCTGTGGTGCATCATATCACATTCTTGGTTCGGGATGTTTTATCTTTTCTCTTCCCAGAGTTCCAAGCTCTCATCATCACGGAGATCCATCTAAATCATTACAAGGTTTCACTTTATGTTTTCAACTTCTCTTTCTTTTCATTCTCCTTTTTGTTACCGGAGTTCTTCATCAAGGTTCTACATGATGGTTCATCAAGGATTTAATTTCCTTCTCGAAGTGTTCATCAACATTCTTTTCTAAGGAGCTCAAGTATTCTTTTTTGTGCAATCCGGAGTGCAATTCTTTCTACCATATTATTGGAGGTGGTATTATGTCATTTTTGATAATTTGAGTTCATGTTTCATGATACACACGTTGTTAAGAATGAGGTATTTTAAATCCATCAACCTCTTCGTTGGAGTTATCTTGTGTCGTGTTTCACCTAAAGCCTTCCCTAAGGTTTGTTGCTTTATGGTGCTTATAAATGACCCAAGTTCTTCATCTATCCTCCTGGTGAAATAGTTTCTCGTCTCCGTGTTCATATCAACCCAAATCTTTTAGTTTCGTTAGTGGTGGAATTTCTCCTCATAGTTTTGGGGATGTCTTTCATAAGTCCACATCAAGCTTACTCTTTTCGTTGTTGGTTTTCCAATAACTCCGTTCGACCCTTCTCCTAAGGGTACCTTTTCAAGCTATTTTGTCGCAGAAGTTGGCATTTTCTTCTACATTCGTTTATCTCAATTATCCATCTTCTATTCTTTCTTCTGGAGGCTTTATGATGTTGCTCTTTTCAGTCATCATCTTGATTTATGAAGATCATGATCTTTTCTTTGCTTATCCTTTTAATCGGAGTGTTGTGCCCTTTTTCCACAAGTTCTTTTCGCCTTATCAAGCCTTGCATCCCTTCTCTACCGGAGTGCTGCCCAAAGTTGTTCTTCCTTGTTCCTCTTTGCCAACGGAGTGCTTTCAACTTCATTTATCTCCGTTGTAGTCTTTTCTCGAAATGGCTTAACCTTTTCAAGGTTCTTTGGTCTCACTCGTTTGTCAAAGGAGCAACTTAGTTTTACCTCTTCTCTTTCTCTTTCGTTGTCCCTCCGGTGCCATCCTAGATCTCGGGATGAGATCCTCTCGTAGTGGTGGAGTGTTGTAATGCCTCGAGACCGATGTGCCAGGTGTCCTCCAGTTATTCGCTGTTGTTGCCTTGTCATGTGCTTGCGTGTCATGCATTGCATACCATGCCATCATGTGCATTGCATCATCATGTTTTCAAAACTTGCATCCGTCCCGGTCTCCTCGTTCTTTCCGTTGTCCGTTCTGAGCCCAACCACACTTGCACGCGCCCGCAGCATGTCCGAAATAGTATTTTATAAGTGGCCGGAAGATGTTCTCAGAATGGGATGAGAGTTGACGTGTGGTCTTATTATAGCGTAGATAGACCGCCTGTCAAGTTTCATCGCATTCGGAGATCGTTTGATGCCCCAACGGATAACTATAGCGGCAGTATAGTCGGTCTAACGTCGGACGTTTTTGGTCTCCGGAAACCGTACCGGGCTGCATCTCTCCCCTCTTCTCTCAGACCAACCCGCTCTTCACAATCCGCCAGACCCAACCTAACCTCTCTCGTCAGCCCGCGACCCTCCTCGCGCGCGCGTCCGAAAGTTGTCCCGAACCCGACCCGGACTGTCGCCACCATTGTGTCCGGATCATCCCCAAACATCTACAAAACATCTCTGTTTTGTTTATTGGACTTCCTAACATATTTTTCTCGACCGCCCGATTACGATCGGAGGGACGAGGTAGCCCCTACCCAAATATCCACATGCTATATATATATATGTATCAGTCCAAACCTAGCGTAACCCCTAACCCTATCCCGCAGCCGCCGCCACCTTCCTCTTTGTTTTCCGTGCCGCCCTAGTTGCCTCTTGCCACATCGCAGGGCCAGATCCATCAACCCCACTGTGATCCGATCCCTCAGATCAGGATCCCACCACAGCCAGCGGCCCCAGCCTACCATGCCTCCAACCCCCGCAGCGCTCGATCCGATCTGGATCAAGGCAACCGCCTCTGCCCGAGAGCCTTGCTCGACCCGCGCGCCACCACCATGCCGGCGAGCGCCACCACCGAAGCTGCTCTGTTCCTCGCCTGAAACCGCAGGCCGTCCTCGTTGCCCCTCTCCTTCCCGTTCTATCTCCCTCCTTCTGGTTCTTCTCTATCTCTCTCTCATGTTGCTTTCTCTCTTCATCTGTCACGAACAGGAGCTTCACCCCAATGCCATGGCCGTCCTCTTCTTCCAAGTTCGCGCCGCCACCAGCGCTGAAGACCCGGCGACCCCGCCTTCTGCGACAACAACCAGGACTGACCTCCTCCGCCGCTGCAAGTCCCTCACCGCGCCGCGTGCCGTTGGCTGCATCGGCCCGAACCGGCCTCCTCAAGTCCGGTCTGCCCCGCCGCCTCCGCTCGCGTTTCCGGCGAGTCCCAGTCGTTTTCCGCCGCCTCCGCTCCTCCCTGCCATCGTCGGGCGCCGCCAAGTACCCCTGCCTCGCCTGCAAGTCCCATGACGTTGCGTCCTCTGCTTCCATCGAGAGAGAGGACGTCTTCATTGACTTTTCCCCGATCGAACCCAGCAGGCCGGCCCAGCGCGCCCTGCCGGCCACTCCCTCTCTGCAAATTGGGCCTGGCCCATGGGTGAGGCACACCCCAGTGCCCCTGGTGTTATCCTCCTGTTGGGCCAGATCTTAGATGCGGCCCGAATCATGTTTTTCCCATGGAAGGAATTTAGCTATTATTCCTGAGACGGTTGTTTTGCAGAAAACCCCTTCATGACCATTCATTTAATAACTAATTAACCGTGCATCGGTTTAAAACAAACTTTATATGAAACTTGCTTAAAATTGTGTCTAGTTTCATAATATGTCACTTTCATCCATGTTTAAAATGTTTAAAATGATGTTTGTTCATAATTTACCTAATGCCATGCTAAAATGATTTAATTCATAACTAAATAACCGTAGCTCGGTTTTAAATAAACTTTATATGTAAATGGGGTAGAATTTTGCCTAGTTTAACATGTGGCATCTCTTTGCATGTTTAACAACTATAAAATATGGTTTAGTGCAGAACAGTACCAAACCTAAGATATGCATATGGGGATTTACCAGAATTCTTGTTCGTTGTTTCCGGCCTCATTTAAACTTGACTAGATAGGTAGTTTTACTTTGCTTCACCCTCTTGCCATGTTTAACAACATTTCATATTGTTGGGTACATAAACGAGATCGAACTAAATAACTTGTCGTGGTGTTTCGCCAATATGCAACTCGTTGCATATTGAGCTCCACTTAATTTGTAGGATTGCTTGTGCACTTTGCCATGACATGCCCTCTTTAAACCGGACATGCATCATTCTTGTTTGCGCATCATGCCATGTCTATGTGGTGGTTGTTTACTATGTTGTTTGCTTCTTTCCGGGTTACTTCTCGCGTTATCTTCGGTTTCGTTCCGGAGTTGTGAGGATCCGTTCATCAACGTCCATTTGTCTTCTTCATGGACTCGTTCTTCTTCCTCGTGGGATCTCAGGCAAGATGACCATACCCTCGAAATCACTTCTATCTTCGCTTGCTAGTTTCTCGCTCTTTTGCTATGCCTATGTCGTGATAGCTACCACTTGTTTGTCATGCCTCCTATTTTGTTGAACCAAGTCTCTAACCCACCTTGTCCTAGTAAACCGTTGTTTGGCTATGTTACCACTTTGCTCAGCCCCTCTTATAGCATTGTTAGCTGCAGGTGAAGATTGAAATTTATTCCTTGTTGGAACATGGAGATGTTGTTCCTTGTTGGAACATGTTTACTTGTTGGGATATCACAATATCTCTTATTTAATTAATGCATCTATATACTTGGTAAAGGGTGGAAGGCTCGGCCTTATGCCCGGTGTTTTGTTCCACTCTTGCCGCCCTAGTTTTCGTCATATCGGTGTTATGTTCCCGGATTTTGCGTTCCTTACGCGGTTGGGTAATAATGGGAACCCCTTGATAGTTCGCCTTGAATAAAACTCCTCTAGCAATGCCCAACATTGGTTTTAACATTTGCCACCTAGCCTTTTCTTTTCCCTTGGGAGTCGCGCTCCTAAGGGTCATCATTATTTTACCCCCCGGGCCAGTGCTCCTCTGAGTGTTGGTCCAAACTAGAGCCCTGTGCAGCTCCCCCTCGGGGAAACTCGAGGTTTGGTTTTAGTTGTATGGAGAGCTCATCTGAGTGAGCCCTGAGAACGAGATATGTGCAGCTCCTATCGGGATTTTTCGGCACATTCGGGCGGTGTTGCTGGATTTGTTTTAACTTGTCGAAGTGTCTTGTAGAACCGGGATACCGAGTCTGATCGGAATGTCTCGGGAGGAGGTCTATTCCTTCGTTGACCGTGAGAGCTTGTCATAGGCTAAGTTGGGACACCCCTGCAGGGATTTGAACTTTTGAAAGCCGTGCCCGCGGTTATGGGCAGATGGGAATTTGTTAACGTCCGGTTGTAGAAAACCTGAAGTTGACCTTAATTAAAATACATCAACCGCATGTGTAACCGTGATGGTCTCTTCTCTGCGGAGTCCGGGAAGTGAACACGGTGTTGGAGTAATGCTTGACGTAGGTTGTTCTAGGATCACTTCTTGATCATAGTTGTTCGACCGTGCTTTTGCTTTCTCTTCTCGCTCTCTTTTGCGAATATGTTAGCCACCATATATGCTAGTCGCTTGCTGCAGCTCCACCATCATACCTTTACCCTACCTATAAGCTTAAATAGTCTTGATCGTGAGGGTGCGAGATTGCTGAGTCCTCGTGACTCACAGTTACTTCCAAAACCAGTTTGCAGGTGCCGTTGAACCGAGCAGGTGACGCAACCAAGCTCAAGGAGGAGCTCGATGAAGATCTTGTCCTTTGTGTTGTTTCGTTCTAGTTGATCAGTAGTGGAGCCCAGTTGGGGTTGATCGGGGACCGTGTCGCATTTGGGGTTCTTCTTTTATTTTGGTTCCGTAGTCGGACCTTGATTGTATCTGGATGATGTAATGCTTTATTCACGTAATTATGTGAAGTGGCGATTGTAAGCCAACTATGTATCTCTTTCCCTTATGTATTACATGGGTTGTGTGAAGATTACCTCACTTGCGACATTGCTTTCAATGCGGTTATGCCTCTAAGTCGTGCTACGACATGTGGGAGATATAGCCGCATCGAGGGCGTTACAAAGCACTAGTCTTGAAAAATTGCTGATGATTCCTAGTGTGCTCATGCGAAAATGTTTGCTCAAGTTCATTATTAAATCGTATGCGTTGGACAGAAAAAGGTTCATCATGCCATCAAAAACGGTGGGATATCATTGCGCACCGAAGATGTGTTTGACATTTTCGGGCTACAGAATAAGGGCAAAGATGCCATGAAAGCGCTAGGAAAAGGGGGGTTAAAGTCGAAGGTGAAGGTGCCTAGTCGCTTTCTAGATTCCAATACGGGGGAAATGATGATAGACGAGCTGATTGAGAACATCGTTGCCAGTGGCACGTACGATGATGATTTTCTCCGTAGAATTGTTCTGGTTCTTCTAGGCATGGTTCTTGCACCGCAGTCCACGAAAGAAGTTCCTAATGCTTATTACAAGTTAGTGCACGATGTGGAGGCCATCAAAGCATATAATTGGAACATGTTTACTTTATGCGTTTGCGTTGAAGGAATCACAAAGACCTTATCAGATCATACAAAATTTACTTGGCCGGTCGGAAACCTTGCCCTCCTACAGGTAAATCTTATGGTATATTTGTTTCTTTCAAACTATAGTTTGTGAAAAAAATGCTAATATACTTCATGTTCATGCAGTACTTGTTTTGGGAGAAAGTGCAGCCACTGGATGATGACGCATTTGATCCACTGGCTCATGAATATCCGTTGATGCTTAATTGGTCAGAAGATGAGGCTAAGAAGCGTGACACGTACGACACGTCATACGGCCATGGTAATGGGACGGTAAGTTTAATTGGTTCGTACTGCATGCACTTCTGTTACTATTTACATGTTGAGAAATTTAAATTGATTTAACCTGTCACAGATTGATGATGTGATAAGTGAGAAGTACAGGCAGACATTAATTGCTCAACAAGGAAGAAAGGCGGAGGAAGAATTAGAGCAAGAAGATCGTGCCCAAAAAAAGAAAGATAATAGAGATGAGGCATCATCGAGCAGGGATACTACATTACATCAAGTGATGAAATGCATCAAAGATATGCAAAAAGAAATTAAACTTCTCCCTGGAAAATGTGCTGAGGTAATACGAGTGATGTGTACTTCAGTTTACATGGCATTATTCATAATTTATGCATGTAGTTAATGCTTTCGATGTGTCATTGCAGATAGTAGTGGAGAAGCTGGAGAAGAAAGTCTTGTCTTCAAGCCAAACAAGGGGTCTGATGATGACATTGAGTTTGTGGAGCATAGTGAAGACTGGGTGGGGAAGTATGGTCCATCAAAATATTGGCCAGATGTAGAATCAACTCCTGGAAAAGAAGATATGGACAACAGGGTGGACGCATCCTTCACCACTGGGAACGGGAACAAATTGGCGCGTGAGAAAGGTGTGCATCACAACACACTTGGTACAGGAGATGAAGGCAACCCCTTCGTTATTGAGGACAATGGTAATTCACCCAACCCATCTCTTGCGACGGTAGACACGAAGGACTTTCCAACTATTAATTCAACCCCCAAGAATATTAATGAAGTGTCAGACGGGTCAAGCGCCGATAAATCTAAGGAGATTAGTATGGATAGTCTGAACACCCGTATTAAAAATGCGAAAGAAAATGGCACTCAGGAGAATGATGGGAAGGAAAATGATGGGAAGGAGAATGATGGGAAGGAGAACGATGGGAAACGCAAAAGGAAACAGTCAAAATACTGTCTTTCACCTTACCAGCAGAACGGTGGACGTAAACGTGCAAAGAAAAGTAAGTGCTAGGTAATTAATTCTTGCAACATACTTCTGTCCTTGCATGCACACTTTATTAACTCATTGTTTCTTACTATTTTAGGTCTATTTGGTATAAGAGCTGCTATGATTAGTACTGATTACATTAATGAGGATCACATAGAGGCCGCGAAGGTTTATATCCGGACACTAGCAGAATCGGAGAAGCTTTGCAGAAAAACTGTTGTGCACGTGACGGGAATTGGTGGGGAAACATGTACACCTGATATGCTTCAAGCCATCATTTCAAAAAAGTGGTTGCATGGCGGTGTAAGTACTAGCACTAAGTTATTAAGTTGTACATGTCATTTACATAAATTATCTAATAGGCGTATTGTTGTTATGTTATTTTGTAGGTCATCAATAGTTATTGCAACCATATGCAGACCCATAATCCTCGTGCTGACTGTCACATATTATCATCTTGGGTGTCCCACTGGCTTATTCTTCATGCTGATGGAAAGGTTAACAACTCTAAGAGGCATTTTATGGATCATTTTACAAACCAAACTAAAATGGTGTCTAGAGTTACTGAAGAGTATTTCATCAAAGATAAGGTACTTCAGTTTAGTATGATCATTCATACTAATAACTATCTGTGTGTACACCAACATGAATAAACTTTGTTGTAGGCATACTTTCCGTTTCATGTGGAAGAAAATCATTGGATAACAGTTCTTATGCACAACAAGAAAAAAGAGTTTCAAGTTTTAAACTCTACTGGTAAATGTAGCAAAAGAGTTCTTGCAAAGATTGCTAAGCTGGTAGCTTACAACGTTACATAAAACAATATATAGTTATTCGAAATGTACTTCATATGGATTTGTCATTTTTATTTCAGAGGGCAGAAATAGCTAATGATACAAATGAGGTGAATGCTCTTATTGGAACGGAACATCCTGACGTATCTTCCTGGCCAATAAGGGAGTACCATATGCCGTCACAAACAGACGGGTATGTTGCAAATGTTGAATTAGTATGTACTTGTCTGGTCCATCAATAATTGACTTGTGATTTCTTGCAGAGTCTCTTGTGGTCTTTTCGTAGTGAAATGCGTTCAAAACTGGGACGAAGATGATTGGACATTTGAGTTTGATCAAGATGAGGTTAATGCTTCAAGGGGACGCATTCTAGCTGAAATACTTTTTTCAGAGTGCAACACGAAGGAAGTAGTGAAAGAGAAGATCCTCAAGATCATGGAGAAGAAATGAGTCGGAGGATGGGGTGTTGGCTATTATCTCCACTAAATAAACGTGTCGTTGTCGGTACTTGATACAATTTTCATAATAAGACATCTCTATATTGTAATGCGGCATGGTTTAGCATGTTCCGCAACTAAATAAATGTGCAGTGGTCGGTATTTGCTACAATATCTATTTTTCAATGTCACTCTTATTTGCAATGTTGTCAGTGACACTCTTATTTGCATCATTGTGGGTGATGATTTTTCAACTTGTTATATAGTGTGATGATTACGCCGCCGTGGCCGGCCTGGTGTTGCTATTTTATATTGTTTTGTATATTGTAGTGTGATGTAATGTGGACGCCGGCTGCTTTTTGTCAAAAAAAAAAAGCTTAGAAAAAAAAATGCCCAACCACCTCAGCCGGGTCCATAGTAGCGAACATATCATACCCAAATCAAGCCCAAAGGGGGCGACTCGAGCGGCTGATAGAGCCCACTAATGGGCCCGGCAACGGGGTCCAACGGGGCTGCGGGCGGTAATAAGAGAGGAGCTCGGTGGAGGGGCGGAGGCAGCTATTTAAGTCGCTCCTCGCGCCCCCTGGCTTCCGAGGTGGTACTAAATATGGCGCCCCCATGGCGCCCCACGCTGCACTTGGTCGCCGCAAGGCTCGGGAGGCCTCATGTGCGTTGTCTCGGGCCGGCCCAGTTCGGCCCAATGAAGGCACGCGGCCAGTCGCCCCCTCCCCAGGCCCACGCCCACTCCCCTCCCCCGCGTGTCGCTGAACTCAGGGTTTAGTCCCACCTCGGAAGCGGGGGCGGGCGAGGACCGGCTTAAATACCTGCCTCTGCCCCCTCCGCCGAGCTCCTCTCTACTTAGTAACCGCAGCCCTGTTGGACCCCGTGTCTGGGCCCATTAGTGGGCTGCATCGGCCGCCCGAGTCGCCTTTGGGCTAGATTTGGGTAGGTTCTGCCTGCTACTATGGGCCCGACAGAGGTATTTGGGCAAAAAAATTTCTGAACTTGCTACTTTGGACAGAAGCAGTGGCCGGCCGCATTTCAAAATAGTACAAAGGGAATCACAGTACAAAATAGCAGCGTCCGGCCGCATTTTATCACAGTACAATGAATACAAATCAGGTCTAGTAATCATCATAAAAAATAAACAGAATTTCAAAACTGCATATAGAAACAGTACAAATCATCACGTAACGGTATAAATCAAGTTTTCTGGCACACATGTGCGAGTAAAAATTGCAGTACATATCAAGTTTTCTGGCACACATGTGCGAATAAAAATAGCATAGGTTATTCAGACATGACTCGTGCGATCACTTTTATTCTTCCTACAAACCAAGCTGCGTCTCTACGCCCAGTCCTGAACAAAACATAAAGAAATGGGTGAGCAAATATAGTTGGTAAAATCAAAGTAGCAACATAAAAAAAATAAAAAGGTTGCAACTCACTTCTCGTTCTTACTGCATGTAGCCTTGTTATGACCTGGGAGACCACACAGACTGCACAAAGGACCACTTTTCTTCTTTGTAAAATCTTTTGGCCTACCATTCTTTGTAACGTCGGGGCCCCCCTTCGATCGCCCCTTCTTAGGTGCACCCTTCGTCGAAACTTTCTGAGGATCACCAATACCAGGCTCAACTTGTTGCGCCTGACTTGCCTCCTTCTTCAGCATAGCATACCTTCTACTTCCTATAAGTTCCTCCTTTGAAATCTTTTTCTGCGCTATTATGTTGTCCAGACACTTCATCAACTCGTCGAACAAGAAGGGATCATTTGCTGCAACATGAGCAGCTTCTGCGGTTTTAATGGTTATTGCACTATACCGTTCTCTCTCCAATGGCCCTGACCAACCCCATCCAAACATATCACTCTTCCGCTGCACAGGCAACCCATCTCTCGCATGTTTGGACAACCGATGCAGGACACAACACTTTGGTATTTCAGTTAAGTTCAGATGATGGAGAACAAACAGAATGTGTTTGCATGGCAGCCCTTTCCGAACCATCCTAAGACAACTGCATGTAATAGTTTCTTCTGAGTTACCTGGTTCATAAAAAACATTGTACCTGAACTTGTGGTTATCCTTCCATGTCACCATGAATGTTTGACGCCCAATTCCCACGAGCGTCTCAGATATCTCCAGCTGACCCATCTTATGCAAATCATCTTGCAGGATGTAGAAATTAGCAGGTGTGAATACTTTGGCGGCATGCTCCTCAAGGGCCTTATATTCAGTAACCGACGGTGGGTCCTTCTGGAATGCCTCGCAGTCATCGTACGCCTCGTTCTCACGCAGGCGAACTATACAGTTCTCATAATGCACCACCAAATCAACAATTGTCATACCGTAGTCCAAGTGAAGGTGAAGGCAGGAGTTGAGGCTTTCACTCCTCTGGTTACTTCGCATACCAAGGAAAAAACCATCAGAAAGATATGAAGCTGCCCAAAGTCTCCTCTTCCTGTACATCCTGTCAAGCCACTCTTCGGTTCTATCTGTCTTCCACTTATCATAGAAAGCTTTCCATCTCTGCTCAAAGTTCGCTTGAGAGGTGGCATAGTACAGGAGCGATCTGAACTCATCCAGTGACTTGTAATGCAGGTGCCTTTGCATATTTTTCTCGATATGCCAGGAGCAAAGACGATGGAAAACATCTGAAAGGACAGTCCGAATAGCCTGGATCATTGCAGCGTCACCGTTTGTGATTATTGACTTTGGCTTCACCTGACAGTTTGCCTTCATAAATGTCTGCAGCAGCCACACGTATGTTCCTTCCGTCTCGTCAGCAATGATGGCACAACCAAACACCGTGGTGCAACGGTGGTTGTTAACTCCGACAAAGGGGACGAACGGCATACCGTATCTGTTCATCTTATACGTGCTATCAAACACGACCACATCTCTGTAGTCCTGATAGTCCCTCCACGACTGTGCATCGCACCAGAACATACTCTTCAGTCGCCCTTCCTTGTCACGCACATACTCAAAAAAAAACTCAGGGTCCTTCTCCTTCCTGCTCCTCATAATGCCAACTACCGTCTCTGCATCACCCTTTGCAATGAGCTTCATTTTTTCTCTGCAACAAAGATTGTAAATGTCCCTCCTGATAAGCCCGCACTTATCATACGAACCGTATCTGCTGATGAAGTTGTCCATTATAATATGCTTTCTTATCCCGGCCGCTTCCATCGCCAATATCTCTGCCCTCTGGCCATCTCCAATCCGTCTGTGTGACCACAAAAAACAAACCTCGTCGGGCCGAGCCATCGCGTGGTTGTGATCATCCACGAATGATGCGACGAACCAAACGACACGTTCTTTGTCCAGCTTCACCACCATATGTGCACCGCAGTCGCAACGAGTCTCCGGTCTAAGCCTGCGCTTGCGGCCCTCCATGGTTATGAACTTGCTCTGCCTTCTCCCTGCCCTGGAGCAAAGAAACCGCCGGTACCGTATCATTCCCGAAGCACCTCGTTTCACCTTCTGTTTCCTGATGCTAAACCTGTGCTCTCTGGCGTGATTGTTGTAGAATATGTATGCATCCCCTTGCGACCGAAAGGTCATAGCCATGACCTTCCAATGTGTCTCAAGCATCTTCTGCTGCCTTTGAGCCTCCTCAATATCGATCTCTCCCTCATCGTGATCAACGCTCGGACCATCTGACTCCTCCTACAACATTCATTTGAAAATATATATGTCAATTACTATCATTTAAATCATACTATTGATCGATGTACAACATCTATCAACTAACCTGGCTCAAGTTATCTGCAAATGATTCCTGCCAACTATGTTGCACATTGTCAACATCCACATCTTCCTGTAAATTTGTACACAAAGATATATAGTTAGCCATGCCATACTTTGCAAATTCAAAAATAAAAACAAAATATACGCCACTTACGGTTTCGCTATTTGCGCCATGTTCATTATTATCAAAATCCTCCGGAGGTAAGATATCATATGACGAGACGGAATCGTTGTCGCTGCTGTCATCATCTTCGTTCAAATTATCGTTATCAGTCTTAGTCACCTTATCAGTACCATTCTCGTCCCTCCCGAATGCGGATTCTTCGTCCATGTCAACACGCCTAACTCACAGAACTGCAAAACATCGTGTGTTAGGTTTAGTACAATGCATCATGCCCAAAGCAAAGCTAGTTCTGTAAATCATGCCCTAGTCCGTAGAGGAGGCGCTGCGGCGGGAGGTTTTGATGAACCCTAAACCCTAAATCAGTACATGCATGAACTAGCCCTCACATATATCCATCATGCCCGCCCCATGCCCGCTAGGTTTAGATGACAAACCTTGGCCCACGTTGTAGACGTCGCCGGCGTTCGACGACAGTGCTGCGGGGGCGGCGTCAGACGTCGGGCCCTTCATGTCCCCGGCGTAGGACGACGACGGTGAGATGCAGCGACGGACGACGTTGCGACGGCGAGGGCGGTGTCGGACGGGGTTCGGGCGGCGAGGGCGGCGTCAGACGTCGGGCCCTTCACGTCCGCGTCGTCGAACGACGGTGAGATGCGGCGACGGGCGACGTTGGGACGATGAGATGCGGCGACGGGCGACG
>NC_041380.1:134972056-134988411 GCF_002162155.2 Triticum dicoccoides
AAAGCTAACCAGCAAATAGAAAAAAGTATCCATTTAGAACAGCATGCCATATTGAAATAAACACTTCCACAGTATGCAAACAATTTAAAAATTGTAGGAAGATATTCTAGATTACAAAAACATAACTCTTTGATGACAGACAACAAAAACAAAAAAAGATAATAGTTAAGACGACCAAGATGGCATACAAACAAGATTACCTTTTATGACCTCTGGTTAAAATGTGATTTTGAATCCTAAAGATTTGGAGGACAGGGTCTAGCTTAATCATCCATATGAATTCATCCATCTCACGCACAACTGAATAGCAGTTAGAGAATAAAAAGATGTCAGGACGTGGAGGGTGTAGAGTTGGCTGTCCAGCGGGAGGAGTATTGATGCCTCTAACACTCTTTTGGGACAAGATGCATGACTTGGTATATTAAATAAACACCTATGTCATGAAAGTACAATCTACGCATGGAAGTATGTGAAAGCCTCTATACAGGAAACGCACTCTAGTGCTTCAGACATGATCTGATGAAAAGAAGCAAAGATTAAAGTTAACTGTTCATAACAAATCCGATAAAAAATAAATTTTTCAACAATGAGCATGATGCTGCTTATTACAAGTAAAGTAACTAAATCGAATCCATGTAAATTCAAGAAGACAGATGTTGTGAAGCTCTATAGAAGGCGCTTGGAAAGGAATCAATTGCAGTAGCAGTTGCATAAGGAATGTTGCACTGACATCTCTCGAAGGTTTCCTGCTTATTCAGTATTCACACTGACGAAATTCAAATAAACACCATCAAAAACAATTCTAACAGTCTGGTCTGTTGTAGAGGATTTTCCATATGTAATACTTTCCTGAATGTTAAATCTCAGCAATATTGGTTCCTCATTTACCGAAAAAGGCTTTCGCCCCGCTTTATAAATAAAGCAAAGGTTCCTCATTTAGTAGGCCAGTATAATTAATTACGTGTTTTTTAAGTCTCGATCCAACAAACTTGCAAACCTATGGTTCAGCAATGGCTGTAATTTACTTTTTACTGAAAGATTTGTTATCTAGTGATCTCTCTCTACCTTGTGGCTGAGATGAACATATTGTGGAAAGCAAAATCAACTCAAGTTTTTTAGTCTGCACTGGACACCACCAACCAATTTCCAGCAACGATAGTTAGAATTGTTTTTCATACCCACTAATATAGAACAATGACTCTGAACTGAGGAGGCGGAGGGGGATTTGCATTACCAGATTTTACCAATGAAATTGAGATCTCCGTTTTCTTTCACGATCATTACAAAGAATATCGTGTATGAATAATACAACAGAATATAAATACTACAGCGGTTGAAAATAATGAAACCAAGAACAGAACATGAATACCTGACATCTATTGTGGTATTCCTTTGGAAGCTCTTCAGCAGCCAAGAATGCATCAAGCATGCCAAAGTACACCTGTACATACAGAAATGGAGAAATAAATATTATAATAGTTCAGTAAGAATCATGTATGTGCTTTCTAAATTTAGACAATCAGCTCACAAGTAAAAATCCTTATATTGTGGATATTGTAAGCTATGCCAATAGTTTTGTTACCTCTACAGTATGTAGCCCAAACAAGTCAAAATGAAACTGGCACTTCTCGATTAGCATCTCATATAATAGCAACGATTTACAATGCTTCCTCTTCTTTTTTCAGATACCAATACCAATGAAGTTTGTCTATTACATTCAGTCACTCAACATGACTCGAGCCAAATATCCGATTGTGTACTCCCCAAATACTAAGCAGTCTTCACTTTGCATCTTAGGAGCGAGTTTAAATAACAAGACCACAAGTAAAGTCACCCTCGAGCGTCAGGAATCAGAACTGTATTGTCCGTGGAGAATAATCATACAATACAACTGGACAGATAAATTATTTGTTTTTGAGTACTTTCGAATTGAGGTATAGGCTTTCAGTATAATGAAAAATGTGTCTGTTTCATGCTTTATGAAAAATCACTTATGAGCTAGTGGAATGCCCTGTAGATGAAGAGCAAAATAGAATAAATAATAGTTTTCACTATGATATGAAAACAAATCATGGGACTCAATATGGAGATAGGACAAGTGTAGTGACTGCAATTGTATGCCTGAGGTTGACAATTGTCAGAACCATTTTTGACAGCCAGTAGCCAGATATATATTATCAGATTTTTTATTATTATTTTACTTGCTAATACCTGAAAGCAAGCTGAATGCATGAAGTGACCATAAGGAAGAGCTCTAACTGCAGCACTTGATGTGAATAGGAGGTCACCACAAATTGGACAGTTTGTCTCTAGCCCCTTCTCCCGACATTTGTGTTCTGATAGTCTCATTCCAAGGCAGCAATTACACTTCATGCAATGGAAGAAATCAAGCCTAGGGCGGCATGGTGGTGTGAAGTTGCTGCCTCGTGAGCCACTGCCAGATAATTTAGAAATGTCGACGGTACAAAATAAGGTACAGTTATAAAAATTGTCAGAGTAGCGTAGGATATAACAGCTGTAGACACACAAATGGTTATGGAGAAGCAGCTTAAGATATAACAGTTAGACGGGGGTATTAACAGGTTTTGTTAATTCAGAGAGCTTCAATGTGCAGAGAGTAAACGACCGTGCAGTAGGAAAGTGAGATCACAAATCCAATTTGGGGCATTTGACACACATATTGCAGGGACGTACAACATCTAATTTGAAGACAAAATGCCATGAACTTGTTTCGTCGCGGAAGACACGGCTAAAGTATTCCGTTTCTGATATAAGGGATAAGCTATTCCGTTTCTGAATATAAGGGAGATAGGCATCATCAACCAGGCCGGCTAGCACGAGGCGCTGTGTTGGACAATTCTGTAATAAACAATAACCGAGGCCCTGATAAAGCTTCAACCTGCAACCTGAACGTCCACAGAGGAGTGGAGTCTGTTGTGGAACACACACCTAATCAGAGAGGAGTCGAAGGTGAGAGAAGGGGAAGACACTGGAATTTCTGGTCGGGGCAACCTCATCCATTCATCCTCAGTACAGATATTTACAGAGCTTCACTTTTACACATAAGACCTCTAGCTTTCCTATTATACAACAAGAGTATCGACACTCCCCCTCAAGATGGGGCGAAGATGTCAATAAGCCCCATCTTGTTACAAATCCTCATAAATGATACAACACCTATCCCTTTTGTTAATACATCTGCAAGCTGATCTACTGACCTAACATAACTAATTTGGAATAACCTTTCATCTAATTTCTCCCAGATAAAGTGCCTATCTATCTCAATATGTTTAGTTCTATCATGATAAATAGGGTTGTTCACTATGTTAATTGTGGCCTGATTATCACAATATACCTGAATAGGTGCACCACTGCACAACTGCAACTCCGTTAGCAATGTTTTTAGCCACATCAGTTCACACAACCCTGAATCCATTGACCTAAACTCCGCTTCCGCTGTCGAGCGAGCTACCACACTCTGCTTCTTACTTCTCCAACTAACCAAATTTCCTCCGACAAACATGCAGTAGCCTGAAGTTGAACGCCTATCATCTAAGCATCCAGCCCAGTCCGCATCTGTATACCCCTCGATTCTCAAATGTCCATGATTAGTGAACAGGATTCCCTTCCCAGGACAACTCTTTAAGTATCTTAGAATTCTATTCGCAGCATCTAAGGGTGTGTTTGGTTGAGGAATGAAGTGGAATGGAATGTCATGGTTCCATTCCAATAGAATGGGTTGGTTCCATCTGTGTGTTTGGTTGAGGACAACATGTGGAATGTAATGGTGACATTTCGATGTTTGGTTGGAGAGATGAAATGGAATGGATTTTATTCTTCTCACCCCTTGTAAATTAATATATGAACATATGACATCAAAGATATGAACAACTATCTCCTCTTGCACCAAACCATATGAACAAGATCATACATGTATCTGCTTACAATACTAACAGCATATGCTATATCTGGTCTCGTAAGATTAACCGCCCAACTAGCCTTTGGTATTGGTACCTATCAACGGGATCACCACCATCTGTAGAGATCCGATGATTCTGTTCCATTGGTGTGACTGCAGGTTTGCATCCTAACATCCGTGTCTCCTCAAGTAAATCAAGCACATATTTTCTTTGTGAGAGATAAATACCTTTTGGGCCATATGCAACTTCGATTCCCAAGAAGTAGTGGAGATATCCCATATCCTTGACTTCAAACGACTTTGCTAACATCTTTTTCAACTGAGATATCTCCACCTCATTGTTACCTGTAATCACAATATCATCTACATAAACAAGAAGTATAGTAATGTAATCGCACTGGCATTTAAAGAATAGGGTATGATCTGCATTGCTTTGCCGATAACCCATGGAACAGATTTCCTTTCGGAACCTTCCGAACCATGCCCTAGGAGACTGTTTTAGTCCATACAAAGACTTTGTTAACCGACACACTTTACCCTCTATTTCCCGGCTTCTAAACCCAGGAGGAATTTCCATATAAACCTCCTCTTGCAGATCTCCATGGAGAAAAGCATTTTTAACATCCATCTGGAACAATTTCCATTTCTGATTTGCAGCTATCGAGATTAAAGTCCTGACAGTACTCAATTTCGCCACTGGAGCAAACGTTTCATCATAATCCACTCCGTAACTTTGACTATACCCTTTTGCAACTAGCCTAGCCTTATATCTTTCCACCTTACCATCTGGAGTTTGTTTAACTGTAAATACCCATTTACAACCCACAACTTTCTTATCTACAGGGAGAGAAGTAAGTACCCATGTTTGGTTCTTATCAAGTGCTGCCATTTCCTCTAACATTGCCGCCCTCCATTCTGGGTATTGCTTCGCTTCCTGCCAGTCACGTGGTATAGGTAAAGTTGAATGCAAGGAAGCTATAAATGACTTATACAAAGGCCCAATAGAACTGTATGTAACATAATTAGAGACATCATATGGGGCTAATTTAGAGGGCAATTTTCCAGCAATAGTGCGAGGCTGCTTTCTAAGGGCAATGGGAACATTTAAGTCATCATAAGCAAGAGGAGGTATACCATCGCTTGTGGAGACCGGTAGTGGAGTATGAGATGAAGCTGATGGTTGTGAACTGGAATCATGCCCGTCGGATTGAACTTGAGCTTCTAAATCATCCTTCGCTGGACTAATTTCCTCCCCCTGCACATGTTCTTCCTCAGTTTGATGTCTCCGCGTATACACCCGTAGATTTTGTTCTTCATTCGGTCTTGCCCACCGCATAACTTCAGTTGATGTATTTTGTCTCTCCCCTTGCATAGTTCGCCCTGGTTCTCCTTCTATAAGATCCACATCTATATTATCATTTCTGTCTTCCAATGGTATTACTCCAACCACCATTTCTCTTGATGGTGTAGAATTGCTCTCTTCTCCTTCTTTTTCTCCCCCTGTCCCATTGTCCAGATCTGAAACATCACTAGAAAACAGATCAGGAAAGACATCGGTTAAATCATCAGGTTCCCCATAAAATGGTACTTGTTCCCTGAAGATTACATCCATGCTTACAAACATTCGTTTTTCTGATGGACACCAACACATATAGCCTTTCTGCTTCCCAGAATACCCCACAAACACACACTTCACAGCCCTTGGATCTAACTTTCCAACATATGGCCTGTAATCTTTCACAAAACACACACACCCGAACACCTTTGGTGGAACCACATATGTAGTCCTACCTGTCAGACACTCTATTGGAGTTTTGTAACCAAGAACTCTAGATGGCATTCTGTTCATCAAGTATGCAGCAGTCATTACTGCCTCACTCCACAGAAATTTTGGAACATTCATGGCCATCATGATACACCGTGTAATCTCTAAGAGATGCCTATTTTTTCTCTCAGCCAAGCCATTCTGTTCAGAGGTACCAGGACAAGTAGTTTGATGAATAATTCCAAAGCTTGATAAATATTCGTCAAACTCCTTATTCACATATTCCGTGCCATTATCAGTACGGAGTACTTTCACGCATGCATTATATTGGGTCATGATTAAATTATGAAAATCCCTAAAACATTCAAATACATCACTCTTGTTTTTCAACACATAGACCCAAGTAGTCCTAGTGCAGCAGTCAATGAATGTGACAAAAGAGCGATATCCATTAAGAGATAATACTCCGCTAGGACCCCATACATCCGAGTGGATGGTCTGAAGCGGTACAGTACTCCTATTATCAGAAGATACATAAGTACTCCTAGTCTGTTTCCCATAGTGGCACGCATCACATACTAGATTCTCTTTGCTAATTTTATTATACAGGTTTGGATAAAGCTGACCCAAAATGACAAAAGACATATGTCCTAGCCTGCGATGATGAAGAAGAAATTCCTCCAGTGGAGAGTGAGACAACACAGCAGCAACAGTAGGTGACATGTTATCATCTAAGTAGTACATGCCATCACGCATGCTCCCTGTCCAAAGCCTTCTTCCAGTCCCAAGTTCCTGAAATAAGCACCATGATGGGAAGAAGATAGCAACACAATTAAGCTCGTTTGTAATGCAACTAATGGATAGCAGATTAATTGGGAACGAGGAAACATGCAGAACAGATGAAAGATGCATATTAGATCCACACTTGACTGTTCCTGACCCCAGAACAGTTTGAGAGGAGCCATCAGCCAATTTGACACTTTGCCTTTTTAAATCAGGAGCATAGTCAATAAAATTTCTATAAGAACCAGCCATATGTCTAGAAGCCCCAGAGTCAATTAACCATGGTATATAAGCAACTTCATAATTCATAGTGCAAGAATTTTTACCACCAAAGTTGGCAGATGCAGCAGAAGTGGATGTAGTAGAAGCCTCGATAGATTGCTTATCCTCCAAACACATTCCCTTAAATTTGCTCCACCTCTCCCAGTCATCGACTGACATCTCTACTTTCATAGTTTGTGGGGCTTCTTCAATAACTGATGAGATATTTGCCCTGCCTGTAGGTCGCACACCACGCCCCCGGTTACCTCCACGTCCACGACCCCTGCCACGCCATTCTTGTCCTCTACCCCGGCCTGCTCCAACTAATTCAGGACAAGAGACTCGCAAGTGTCCTGGCTGGCCACATTCAAAACATTTCTTCTCATATATACTTGCTCCTAATCTTTGAAAATTTGCCCCTTCTGTAGCAAGGAAGGCTGAGCGCCTCTGTGCGACGCCTTGTGTAGACGATCCTGTAGCCTCCAGCTTCAACCGAGTTTCCTCACTAATAATTGCAGATATTGCTTGCTCCAGGTTAGGTAGTTTCCCACTACCATACAATGCAGCCCTTCTGTTTTCAAACTTAGAATTAAGTCCATTTAGAAAATCCCTAACACGCCTCCTCTCGGTCCATTTATTGTATTTTTCAATGCACTTGCCACACTCCATCTCAATTGGATCATAATAATCCAAATCGCTCCAAAGTCGTTTTAGCTCAGAAACATAGTCAACCACTGTCTTCTCGCCTTGACTCAGGTCCTGCAACTCCTTCTGAATCTTGCAAGCAAGCATTTCGTTTCCTACTCCTGAGAATGTCCCTTTCAATAATCTCCAGATTTCAGAAGCTTCTTTAATCCTTTCAATTTGCTTAGCGATCTGAGGTGGTACTGAGCTCAATAACCAGGCCCTCACAAGTGCATTTGTCGCCTTCCACTTCTGGCCTTCTTTGGAACTCTCATCTGCAGGCTTCTCCACCATGCCTAAAATATAACCTTCAAGCTTCCTAGAGACCAAAATGGTCCCTGTATGCTCTGCCCAACTCACATAACTCCCAGGCCCTTCTAATTTTACATGGGGCATTTGCAAAGGATGCACCTCTTCTTTTATCTCCACTTCTGATCTTGAGTTCCCTGCTTGCTTGTTAATTGCATCAAACAACACCCGATACTTCTCATCCATCGCCTGCAAAACAGCAGCAAGCTCCCCCGCTGTGACTCCTGCTGGGGCATTTTCATTGCCTGCCATACCTTCAGTTCCTCCACACCCAGCACACACACCTCAGACTGAGTACCCAAATGCCTGACCTGTTCAGCTCCAGCAACGAAGGGAATGCTCAAATCGAGTCACCGCAGCGGCTGAACCTCGTTGCCTGTTGACATCCGACGCGCCCTTGCTGACCAGCGCTGCGCCTCAACTGCCGCCAGTCACACTCCTCCACCACAGCCGACCAACCCAGCCCCGATTCAGCTCTCCACCACCGCAAATTAGGCCCCCAAGCCACCCTGCTCTGATGCCATGTTGTGGAACACACACCTAATCAGAGAGGAGTCGAAGGTGAGAGAAGGGGAAGACACTGGAATTTCTGGTCGGGGCAACCTCATCCATTCATCCTCAGTACAGATATTTACAGAGCTTCACTTTTACACATAAGACCTCTAGCTTTCCTATTATACAACAAGAGTACCGACAGAGTCTGCTTATGAATTTTACTCGCGCGAATACAATACTAAATGGATAGCATTTCTGCGCACAGTACAACCAAACAACACGGCCTAGAACAACAGTGCATTTTTGGCTCATGTCCAAGTGGTGAATCGGAAAAAATAAATCTGAATCAGCCTAGAACAACAAGGAACCACGCCTGCAAAATCGAATTGTATGCAGAGACAAGAACCCTAGAACTTGACATGGCTAGAATATGATAGTAGATTGTGTGATCAACAAAGACAAACTACAGTCGGCTTGTATCATGCATTATGATTTAACAGAGGCAGTCAACAGAGCCAAACTAATGGAGATAATTCATCTAGGTAGCTATAGGATGCATTATGATTTAATTCTCTCCCAAATATGCTTCCTATTAACTCCAAAATCTGATATTGAAATGAGACAGTATTTGTCCTATCAGAATTTTTTTAGACAGAGGACCATCACATTTTGAAACTTTATACTCATGCTCAACTTTTTCCAGCACAAAGACTAAGTTGTATGTGTTGAAAAGTATCAATAGGATAAAAAAGCATGTACCTGTACTAACCTTGACAACATCAATGGCCTTGTCATTCCTTCAGAACCACCATAATGAAACTATTCTTGTCTTCTCTTTCAAATTGAAAGAGATAATATACATGAACAAAGCTTATTTCTGAAGATACATTGTTGCTAACACCCAGGGAGGTTATGGTCCAGATTGAATCGAGCTGCACTGGGTCGGTGGCTGGACAATGGTGGAGTTTCGGTTGCAGTGATGTGGCCATCGTGGTAGAGGCGAACTTCTGTGCTAAAATGCATTATAATGTCAGGTTAGAATCGAGGATTATAGCAGATAAAGAAGGGATGGAGAGGGAGAGAGATGTCAGGTCGCTACCTTCTAGGTACTGATGGATGGAGCTGACCGTTCCGAGGAGATAGGGTGGAGGAGGGTGGAGCTGGCAGCAAGGAGCACACGTGTGGCCTCGTTCGCCGGCTCTACACAGGAATGGTTACTTAGCAAGGTTCACAAAGAAAGAATATAGAGCAAGAACAAAATATGTTACTTACACAATGTAACACGAATCCTCTTTCATATGGTATATATAGTAGCGACCTGCCACATGTTAATATTTTGACAGAGGCTCCAACTTTGTCAGTGGTATTCTCCTCGAAAATAACCTGCAAGTCAAACAACTGTTTATGCAAGTAGCATATACTCCCTATGTCTCATAATATAAGAGCGCTTTTAACACTACATTAGTGTCAAAACGCTCTTATATTATGGGACAGAGGGAGTAGTTCCCTTCTTTCCAGAAGCTGGAATCACAATGTGTGTCAGTTGGTACAATTCTCAATGATTACCTTAACAGTGTTCATAAATGTCTGTATTGATGTTTCCATGACCGTTAGATATAAGTTAATTCAGATAAGCAATACCACCAACCTTTACCAAAATTCAGAGAAGCATGTACTGAATATTTATAGAATCATTTGTATAGTTGACTCATTGTATCTTTTCTCTCGGGTATAACATCTTCCATGACCAAGCTTTAGCAATGCAAATAACAGAGCAATGCCACCATGCAAGAGAGAGACACCTGAATGTTCAAATAAAATGAGGATTGCTCCTGTTGATGCATGATCATAATTACATTTGCATTGACACTAAAGTTGAGGAACAAATGCTCTATCATTGATCCAAGAGATGCTAGCTACAAGTAAATATTTCGCAGTATTACACCTAAAGTTTAACGTGCAGATGCAAGAATCTCTATCTAATATTACCCTCCCACATTAATGTGACACGGTTGCCTTTTCCCATCTCTGTATATATTTTTTTTCATACAATCTAGCTTGCAAAACAGGTGCAAGGAACAGACTGTTTCCGTGCAATAATATTAGAAAACCTTAACCATGGCGGACATATATAAATATGTGATGAGCATTAAAATGGGAAGACAAAGAAAAGGTAGTAAATTTCATGGACAAAGCTTTCTTCCAGTCAGTGTTGAGACATGGTCCGGTTTTGCAAATTCTCCCAATAGAAAGTGAAAGTGAAGCAGACTACAATATATAGGGTCCACAGATCATGGCTTCTACTCTGATTGAAATATTAATTCAATTTTCCTTCATGTACATATATTACGCCGCATATATCAATGCCCAAAGGAACCACTTCACCTGAGTGAAGCTTCAATTCTGAAAAGTGAAGTTCTCGATGTCCTACAAAAATAAATCTTATCAAACAAATCAAACAAGCTCAATGGGCTAAGAACAGAAGTCCTACAAATCAAAGAGGCCAACCCTTAAAAACTCAAGTGTACCAAACATCCGAAGAATTTGCTAGCTTAGCAGTCAAGACCAAGCTATCAACATTTAACTGTAGTTGGCAAACAATATAGACTATCTATCTAGTTCACTAAAATGACCATGCATCCAGCGTTGTCAGTTATGATTAATGACCATTTACATCAAAATTTCATAATTCTCTGCCATGCATATACGCAATTAGAAGGATGAAAAAACTCAAAACAGATCATGAAGCATCTCTTGCATCAAATTGCAAGTAATTAAGCACTCTGGACGGACCCGGACGGCGGTGAGATCATTGCTCTGTCCATCTCAGATTTCCTCTGTCCATCTATGAACCAGACCTACATACCTCAAGGGTCTCTCTTACTCTGTCCATCTCAGAGCGGCTTTAGGCGGGCACTAACATTGATTATGTAATTTCCTCAAGATAAAAGAACATTATTCTGGAATTTAATATGTCATCACTTTTTTTGAGCTGTTAGAGCACCCGTGAGGAAAAGCTTTCAAAATGGTGGGCATTCAGTTGTAGTTCTTTTTCATGCAGATAGGCCTTCCAACTTTCGAAGAATCTTACTCTGGATTAATTACATAACATATAGAAGTAGAGTCATGTTGCTGGTCTATTGAGCATAAAATTAAACTTTGTATAAAAGCAGGGCTGTTAAGCCTATTATTCTCTACAAGATTACCTTCGCAAAACTATTACACAATATCGAATTTTACGCAGTACAACAGTGTCTACTTTCAAGCATATTGAAGTACAGTTATAGGTTTTCTTTTAGTGAATATAGTGACACCGTTGTTTGGTTTCAAGCTTGGGAGTTATAGTGCATATAATCTCTCACCCGAGAAGCCATCACCAAGAGGCCTACCCATTCACATATCAAATTTTGACAGATTCATGAATTGCTTAAATTTGTCAAATTTCCCAGTTAGGTCACCTGGGAGGCTGGGAACCCTGAAGGTTAAAGATTATTGAACCATCACAAGTCAAATAGCAGATAAATGGGAAATAAGAAAATATAGAAGTACATCAGCAGTGATTGCAGCTTCTAGTATATCAAGAAAAATACGACAATCATCAGGTCACAATACATCTAAGGTCATACAATTTGAAGAATCTAACTGGAACTTGGAAGAATTCAACAAACTATTATTATGAGCCAACAATTCCGTTTCAAAACATAATTGTTGAGATATATGATACTGAAAATTCCTTTCTTCAAATATCTTTCATATTTAAATTCGAAATATCTAGAAAATGAGAGCTTTGGCCTTCTTGTGATAACATGAAAGTAGCAGCTAGCAGCCATACTGCAACTCCATACTTTAGACTCTTTCAATGAATTCATAAGACATGCAAGGACCGCTCACAGTTTCGGCGGCAATGTGAGCAAAGCAAGTCAGCAAGCATATAATGATTTCCAAGCTGAGAAGAGTGTAGATAGACCTGCAATATTCTTATATACAACCCTGACCACTTATCCGCTTCTCAAACAAACCATATACTAAAAGCTGGAATATAGATCACGAAAATGTTGCGATAATTCTGAATTTTGCAGTTCACAGAACACTATTAGTAGAAAGTAAGTAGTATTGTTCTGTGAGTTTAGTGAAACGGAAGCATGATTAGCATATCAAAATACCATATTAGCCGACCATTGTATCTGGGAGAAGGATGGCGACGATGTCTCACGTGGTCATCCATGATCGCAGTGGATGTAAATCGCGTGGTGGTCGGTAATGAACTGGGGCGATATGGATGCACCCGATGGACGTTTTGAGCACAATACTTGATACAATAGCCTTGATCTTTGTGACCCCTCTCCAAAGCTGCCTTTCTATCCTGAAATCTCCAGAAAAAATCAAAATCAAAATCCGAGACAGATGGTAGCCGGTGAGGGAAACTGACCACGTGCTACTGAAGTAACCCTCTGCTTTTCATGTTCCGAGAGGTCAAATTTCACGCTGGTTCTAGTTATACTTGCCGGCCTAAAACTATTTGGTCACATATGGACATGAAGTCAAACTGATTGTCCGGGAGTTAAGTAGTTCAACACTTTTTCACTGCTAAATAATTGAATAGCTAAGGGATATGTATATCTTATACTGTTGTAAAAGTAGTTCAGTGATGGCCTTGTGTTCTTGTTTCTTTCTGAAATATCTGTGCATGGCCGAAGTCGCCAGAGCCAAAGGGAAAAATGAAAAGGAATCAAAACGCAGTCAGTTTGAGTGGTACCGACAATAATCTGGCACATCAAATTCACTAATTTTTTGGCAAACTGATTCACTACATTGATATATCCACAAAGTACATAATTTGCAAATACAGATATACTACCAACTTCTACAGTTCCGTCACAACAAACTGTTGAACCAATATGTATACAACGTTCCTCATACCATGGAGGGGAGCACGCCTGGTCGCGGGCATCGTCAGACTTGAAGTCATAGGAGAGGAGGTCGGAGCAGCGCTCCCTGCCATGGTTGTGGTGGTCGTGGAGAAACGGCTTGTGACGCCCCCGATTTAATCGTACACTAATCATGCATGCAAATGTGTACGATCAAGATCAGGGACTCACGGGAGGATATCACAACACAACTCTAAAACATAAATAAGTCATACAAGCATCATAATACAAGCCAGGGGCCTTGAGGGCTCGAATACAAGTGGTCGATCATAGACGAGTCAGGGAAGCAACAATATCTGAGCACAGACATAAGTTAAACAAGTTTGCCTTAAGAAGGCTAGCACAAACTGGGATACAGATCGAAAGAGGCGCAGGCCTCCTGCCTGGGATCCTCCTAAGCTACTCCTGGTCGTCGTCAGCGGGCTGCACGTAGTAGTAGGCACCTCCGGGGTAGTAGTCGTCATCGACGGTGGCGTCTGGCTCCTGGGCTCCATCGTCTGGTCGCAGCAGCTGAGTAGAGATAGGGGGAAAAGGGGGAACAAGGCAACCGTGAGTACTCATCCAAAGTACTCGCAAGCAAGGATCTATACTACATATGCATGGATATATGTGTAAAGGGCCATATCAGTGGACTGAACTGCAGAATGCCAGAATAAGAGGGGGATAACTAGTCTTATCGAAGACTACGCTTCTGGTCACCTTCGTCTTGCAACAGGTAGAAGAGGGCAGTCTGAAGTCCTCCAAGTAACATCACATAGAAATAATCCTACCCGGCGATCCCCTCCTCGTATCCCTGAGAGAGAGCGACCACCTGTTGTATCTGGCACTTGGAAGGGTGTGTTTTATTAAGTATCCGGTTCTAGTTGTCATAAGGTCAAGGTACAACTCCAAGTCGTCCTGTTACCGAAGATCACGGCTATTCGAATAGATTAACTTCCCTGCAGGGGTGCACCAACTTACCCAACACGCTTGATCCCATTTGGCCGGACACACTTTCCTGGGTCATGCCCGGCCGCGGAAGATCAACACGTCGCAGCCCCACCTAGGCTCAACAGAGAGGCCAGCACGCCGGTCTAAACCTAAGCGCACAGGGGTCTGGGCCCATCGCCCATAGCACACCTGCACGTTGCGTACGCGGCCGAAGCAGAACTAGCCCCCTTAATACAAGAGCAGGCTTATGTTCCAATCCGGCACGCGCCACTCAGTCGTTGGCGTCACGAAGTGCTTCGGCTGATACCACGACGTCGGGATACCCATAACTACTCCCACGTAGATGGTTAGTGCGTATAGGCTCGTAGCCAACTCAGATCATATACCAAGATCTCGTTAAGCATGTTAAATATCCGTGAACGCCGAACAGGGCCAGGCCCACCTCTCTCCTAGGCGGTCTTAACTTGCCCTGTCGCTCCGCCACAAAGTAACAGTTGGGGGCCGTCGGGAACCCAGGCCCACCTCTACCGGGATGAAGCCACCTGTCCTTTCAGCCCCCATCTCCGAACAGTATCACAGGTAATGTAATAGTGTAAAGTATATAGTATATGCCCGTGATCACCTCCCGAAGTGATCACAGCCCAGTAGTATAGCATGGCAGACGGACAAGAGTGTAGGGCCACTGATGGAACACTAGCATCCTATACTAAGCAGTAGGATAGCAGGTAAAGGTAACAACAGTAGTAGCAAGGACAGGCTATGCAGCAGTATAGGATTAACTGAAAGCAGTAACATGCTACACTACTCTAATGCAAGCAGTATAGAGAAGAGTAGGCGATATCTGGTGATCAAAGGGGGGGGGCTTGCCTGGTTGCTCCGGCAAGAGAGAGGGGTCGTCAACTCCGTAGTCGAACTGGGCAACAGCAGCGTCGGTCTCGTAGTCTACCGGAGATAAGAGGGGGAAGAAACAATGAATACAATGCAAACATAAACACGACGATGCGTGACGTGACAATGAGCGGTGCTAGGTGTGCCCTAACGTGGTATGAGGTGGTACCGGTTAAGGGGGGAAACATCCGGGAAGTATTCCCGGTGTTTCGCGTTTTCGGGCAGAGGAGCCAGAGGGGGAAAGTTGCGAGTTCGATAGGTTAGGGGTGTGTGGCGGACGAACAGACTGCGTATCCGGAATCGTCTTGTCGTTCTGAGCAACTTTCATGTTGAAAATATTTTAATCCGAGTTACGGATTAAAAGATATGATTTTCTAAAGATTTTATTAATTTCTGGAATTTAATTAATTATTTAATTTAATCCGAAAATGGAATTATGACATCGGCATGATGTCATGTTGACATCAGCAGCCAACATGGATTGACTAAGTCAAACTTACACGTGGGTCCCATTTGTCATACTCTGTTAGCTAATTAACAGTAGTTAATTAGGTAAATTAGTCATTAGGTTAATTAACCTTATTCAGTTAATTTAATCAGAATTAATTAAGTTAATTATTTAGTTAATTAACTAATTAGTTAATTAATTTTATTAGTAATTATTTATTTATTATATTTTTTATATATTTTTTTCTTATAAACGTTCTGGGGCTGGGGCCATTCCGTCAGTGGCCTAAGGCCTTATCGAGCACAGGGGGAGTGGGCGCTGGGTGCTACGGTTACGGGCGCCGGGGCGTGATGGCGCCTGAGCGGAGGCCGAGCACGGGCGGCGGCCAGTGAGGGGCCGCGGCGGAGGCCGGCGCAGGGCGCGCGGAGGGTCGCCGCAGAGGTGCGGCCGGTCGAGGGCGACAACGGCGAGCGAGAGGCGCCGGTGCACACGGAGGGGGGGGCTGCGAGCACACGGGGAAGCCGGAGACGGCGCGGCGGCGGCAGTTGGCCGGAGCAAGAGGCGGGCGAGCGCAAGGCGCGTGGGTCGGCGAGGCCAGAGCAGCGCCGGTGAGGCGGGACCTCGCACGCGGGAGAGTGACGAGCGGGAACTGGAGCGGACGCGGTCAGGGTCAGGCGCGGTCGAGGCGAGGACGGCCAGTGAGCCATGGTGGTGCGGCCCGGGACAGAGGGGAAAGGAGGGGGGGTCCTCACAGCGGTGCGTAGGGCAATGGCAGCGGTTGCCGAGGAGGAGGACGGGGACGTGTGCGTTGCCGGAGATGAGGAGGCGGTCCGGCGAGGTGGCATTCCGACGAGGGAGGCTTCGGGCGGCGGCGGGCGTCGGGGTCGGGGACGAGGCAGTCCGGCGATGGCGCGGCCGCGGAGGAGGCGGCGACGACCGAGCGGC
>NC_041380.1:134989379-134996945 GCF_002162155.2 Triticum dicoccoides
GAGCGGCGCCGTTGCGGTGGCGCCAGCGGTGGGGCGACAACAAGTGGGGACGGGGCGTGGTTGACCGCGATCGAGCGGGGGAAGGAGATGGGGATCGAGCAGAGGAGTGGGGGGGATCTTGCCGATCCACCGATCCAGATTGGATTGAGAGGGGGAGGAGGAGGAGTGGCGACGTGGGGGAAGTGGGGTGCCGGTGGTTTAGGGTTTCGGGTAGTGGGGGTGGATAAGGGAGCGGTGGTGGGCTGGCCGGTTGGCCCTTGCCAGGTTCGGCCGGCCTGGTGGGGTAGCCGACTGGGCCGGCTGGGTCGAGGCCCAGTGGGGGAAGCGGGGGTTCTTTCCCTCTTCTTATTTTTATTTGCTATTTTTGCTTTCTTTCAGTTTCCTTTTATTTTAGCTTTAGTAAATTACCAAAGTGGCACCTAAATAGATTTAACAAATTTATGCCACTGCCACAATAGTTTAATACTTATGACAATTTAGTTTTGAAAATGTTTATTATTTTTAAAGCATTTAAATAATTGTATTTGCTACTGTTATATTCATTTTAGAGTATTTAAACATTTTATAAAAGTGTGGTTTCTCCACCATAATTACCTATGCATTATTTGGCTCACTCCGAACATTTTAGTTTTAATACTTGAAAACTTTTATTGTTTACTTGATTTTGAATTTGAATTTGAATCGGTTTTTGAACTAACGAGAGATTATCAACAGTAACCGAGGTGACGTGGCATCCTTAGTAGAGGGTTACTGTAGTTTAATTACCCGGGCGTCACAAATCTCCTCCACTACAAGAAATCTCGTCCCGAGATTTAAGAGGTAGTGAAAGGGGGGAAGGTTCGGTTACGAATCTAGCGGGTCTTCTCATTCTGGCTTGCTCTTCTCGAAGAGAACCGGTCCAATACATTGATGTCTTCATTTCTCTGCTTCAGGTCCTTATGATGAAGTCGGCATCTTTTCTTCGGGATCTTCATCGTATTTACGAATAGGTAGTGGGGTAGATCGAAAACGACAGAATGCTATAAGGGTAATAACCTGTGATTAACCCATGAATGAGCATATGAGTACCTCTCGAGTTGAACAAATAGAACACATCGAGAGTAAAGTTGGAAGGTCCAACAAGAAGTTTCAGGCAGCCAGGCAATCGTTCAATGCCTAGTCAGAAGGTGAAAGGGGTTTCAAGCAACGGAATAATTATTGTTTTCATTGCTAGAATTGATGATCTCATCGGAAGGTGGCTCATGAATTATGTACGAGTCCACGCAGGAGGAATAACTTTGGGAACAGGGGGTGTACAGGAGAGTCAGGTTTCGATCCTGGTGGAACTGTGGGTTATGGGCCCACCATGTGGGTTAAAAGTAGGAAGGGCGGTAATGTCTCGCACGATCATGTAAGCAAGACATGTCAGAGGATAGCCTGTCAGTTATGTCGACAACAACATCGATACCAAGGGCGAGGGACGAAGAGAACCATTTTCCTGCTCGTTGAACGAGGCGGACCAATAGGCAAAGTTCCCGTCCGTCGGTGGCTACCGAAATGTCGTCAACACTAGAAACAGGGTCTTACTGACAAAGTTGTACGTCGAGGTGTTTGCACAAGCAGTGGATTATTACTGCTTATATCATATAGATCATAGAAAAGGTTTAAACAAACCAATGGAAGGAAAATATGATCATCAGATAAAATAGAACAATGGAAAGGAAAATATGTTTAAACACATATTTCAAGGGTATATCCTTCCCAAGGACAAGCAGAGCAAGATATCCATGACAGGATATAAAGTAGAAAACCATTTAGGTAAGGGGGGGGGGAGAATCTCATGATATTACCCATACAATGGTGTTAGGATAAATGATAAATAAAATCTAGCATCATGCTTCAAATGTTCCTGTTGCAAATCGGAGTACCATTGACATGCTTCGAGATAGCATTGACATGGTCTTCAGGTGAAGATCAGACTTTGGAAACACGAAGGATCCATCAGGAATAACTTGTAGAATAAGTCTTACAATTTCCTCATGGATGAATGGATAACCTTGCTGAAAAGGAATCTATAATGATAGGTCCTCTAGCCGGGGGGGGTGCTAGGCATGACATCATGTTACCAGGTCATCAAAGGATCAACATCATAACTCTTGGAAAGTTGTCCCAACCATCATGTCTGACCGAGATTCAGATCCGATTGGTGTCAGGATACCTGAGACTCAGGATGCCTGAGAGGAAAAGGTGTAATACAATTGACAAGAAGATATTGTAAAATTCTCGAGAAATGAACTATGGGAGCAAGTTCCGAAACAAGAGCTCATCATTAAATCAACGAGAGGATGAGAAGGTGGCTGATGGGCTCAGCGACAATTCATCGAGAATTCCAACGGATAGATTTCCACGATAATGTGAACAAGAAGATGACACTTATCAATTCAAATGATATAAGGTTGTATGCTCGAGGAAAACATACACCATCAATCACTAGTTGAAAGGTGTGCCCGAAATATGACCTTAGGCAGCAAGATCAATGTTAGAGTGACGATTCAATAACCAACAGTCTAAGAACGAACTGTCGATCGTTAACTTCAAAGCAATAGGGTTGCTAGAAGTCCAGAACTCAAACAACACCGTTCACTTGTTGGTACCCCGGTTGGAATCAACACGAGGACCAAGAAAGAATGGTGATGGTGAGAAGTTTCACCATACCAAGAATTCTTAAGAGGTGGTGAAATTCTCACGACATTCTTGACATAAAAGATGGTAATACTCCAAGGTAAAGACGAACAAATGCTGGATAGCAAGCATCTTAAGGTATAACACAAAACACGAACAAGTTTGTGTTGAACGGAAGGCAATAAAGTGGTCGATGACAACACAAATCATCGAGGGCAAGGATGGTATTTCTCATCATGAATCCGGTTGATATCCTGGAAGAGCTCATAAGGTTGATGATGATCACGACACATTTGTCGAGAGATTTCATGAAGATGTAATCAATTGGCGATGACATCAAGTCAAAGGAATGATGAAGCAAAAGGTTATTGAAACCATGGGTACGACACAAACTCGAAATCAAGTTTGTTGGTCAAGGAGAAATGGTATGACGAGGAAGATCGACGTAAGCTTAGCTCATCGTCGAAACTGGTGCTCCCGGAATAAGGACCAGGTAGCACAGTTAAAATCTGCACGACAAGGATATAGCCAAACAGGCTAGGAATGGCGTGATCGGTTACAAACTCGTACTTAAAGAAGATTATCAAGTGTTGTTGAACCGTAATGCAGACTCGGTTCAGTTATCGGTGTCTTTGAGTGTTTAATAACTCCGAGCCCTAATCGGTGAGTATGTAGTACTTGATGAAGAACTCATAAGAAATTATGCAGTTCCAAGATAATCTCGAGATACCAGGTTGTAATACTCGACGACAAATCAAAGTAGAGGTTGGACTGGGGTATTGCTCTATAGAAGACAAGTGCTTAAACTTGCACAAGGAATGGTATTTAAAGGAGAACATGGTCGGAACCACGATTGCAAAAGGCCAGATCCCAGATATAAGATGAACTTATACCAAAGGAATAATTAATTTAAGAGAAGCTTTAATGATAAGGTCTACATAGTGTCCATGGGCATGAACACAAAGTTCAAGGTCAACTCCCACTTCTCCAATGGATAATATTTCATTCACTTCTCACTTTCGAAGAAGTTGTAGTGTTGAAATTTTATCTGGTAAAATACCAGAAGTGTATGACTCGTGAAAACTTTCGAGTTCACACATACTAAGGAAGGCATAGGTTCAACCCATCGGGGCATATTAGAATCATATTCTAGAATCTTTAGAAATAATTAACTCAAGCTCGAAGGCAGAGCATGGTTGAGAAAGCAGAGGATACAGTTTACCAAAGGCATTATGTATCAGAGGAAAGGCTCACAAGGTTATTGAATATGAAGGGCGTTGTCAGATAAAATCCAACAAAGGATCTGGTGGTCCACAAGGGATCTGACGTGAGCATCGGTACTCAACTAGAGGAAGAAGAATGCAAGGAGATCAAATTATAGAAACAACTGGCTAACTCAATTGTCAAATGCAATGGAATTATGATTTCCAAATCAAGGGATCAGAAGCAATGCTCTGATTAGGGATGGATAAGTTGAATAGCCTTAGGGTACAATCAACGACAATTGGATTGGTCGAGAACCAATTCCAGTTAAAAGAATGGCAGCTCAGCCGGAAAGGTAATTTATAAGGTTCAATGATGATTGCGGGTATTCGCAAACATATTGAGTCAACAGACTCAAAATGATAATGACAAGGAATGTCAATATGACTACGGGACTTATGGGATTAATCATAATGCACGCAAGCAAGAATTTCAAGAGCCAAAGGACCCAAAGGATTTTCGGAAGATCGAATATTATTTTGAAGACTTTTGTGAAACACATGAATAACTGGGGATGAGCGGATACTCGACAAGTGCGAGGGTTTATTTGAAGGGTATTCATGTGGTAAAGAACTGCTAGGCAGTAGGCACAAAGTATTCTCGGAACAATAGAGAAAACTTCGGGGTATCTTGTAATAACAAGATTAACTGGGAATAAAAGTAAGAACGACAGGCGTAAGTATTTATCCATAGGGATGTTTCGGTGGTAGGGAATTACAAAAGCGACAAGCACAAGGTCTCGAGAGAATATCGGAGAGTATCTTCAAATTCTTCTGGTTCACGGAGCAATCACCTGTAGTGAGGGGTTCTCCGAGAGGAAGTAGTAACGAGATCCTAAAGTTAGATTTTAGTAAAAATCGTTTAACCCGAATAGAAGAGAGTTCAGAGTCCCAGAGTAAAGATCGAGGAGTAAAAGATCCTAGTACCACCCGATGGCGACGTGGGCCCGTAAGGCACACAGCCAAGTTAGTATAAGTTTTTGTAATGTCTAGACTCGACTTCGGCCAAGGAGTGTGGAAGGGGGATTCCTACAGGCAGTCGGCTTTGATACCAACTTGTGACGCCCCCGATTTAATCGTACACTAATCATGCACGTAAATGTGTACGATCAAGATCAGGGACTCACGGGAGGATATCACAACACAACTCTAAAACATAAATAAGTCATGCAAGCATCATAATACAAGCCAGGGGCCTCGAGGGCTCGAATACAAGTGCTCGATCATAGACGAGTCAGCGGAAGCAACAATATCTGAGCACAGACATAAGTTAAACAAGTTTGCCTTAAGAAGGCTAGCACAAACTGGGATACAGATCGAAAGAGACGCAGGCCTCCTGCCTGGGATCCTCCTAAGCTACTCCTGGTCGTCGTCAGCGGGCTGCACGTAGTAGTAGGCACCTCCGGGGTAGTAGTCGTCATCGACGGTGGCGTCTGGCTCCTGGGCTCCATCGTCTGGTCGCAGCAGACGAGTAGAGATAGGGGGAAAAGAGGGAACAAGGCAACTGTGAGTACTCATCCAAAATACTCGCAAGCAAGGATCTATACTACATATGCATGGATATATGTGTAAAGGGCCATATCAGTGGACTGAACTGCAGAATGCCAGAATAAGAGGGGGATAACTAGTCTTATCGAAGACTACGCTTCTGGTCACCTTCGTCTTGCAACAGGTAGAAGAGGGCAGTCTGAAGTCCTCCAAGTAACATCACATAGCAATAATCCTACCCGGCGATCCCCTCCTCGTATCCCTGAGAGAGAGAGCGACCACCGGTTGTATCTGGCACTTGGAAGGGTGTGTTTTATTAAGTATCCGGTTCTAGTTGTCATAAGGTCAAGGTACAACTCCAAGTCGTCCTGTTACCGAAGATCACGGCTATTCGAATAGATTAACTTCCCTGCAGGGGTGCACCAACTTACCCAACACGCTTGATCCTATTTGGCCGGACACACTTTCCTGGGTCATGCCCGGCTGCGGAAGATCAACACGTCGCAGCCCCACCTAGGCTCAACAGAGAGGCCAGCACGCCGGTCTAAACCTAAGTGCACAGGGGTCTGGGCCCATCGCCCATAGCACACCTGCACGTTGCGTACGCGGCCGAAAGCAGAACTAGCCCCCTTAATACAAGAGCAGGCTTACGTTCCAATCCGGCGCGCGCCACTCAGTCGCTGGCGTCACGAAGTGCTTCGGCTGATACCACGACGTCAGGATACCCATAACTACTCCCACGTAGATGGTTAGTGCGTATAGGCTCGTAGCCAACTCAGATCATATACCAAGATCTTGTTAAGCGTGTTAAATATCCGCGAACGCCGAACAGGGCCAGGCCCACCTCTCTCCTAGGTGGTCTCAACCTGCCCTGTCGCTCCGCCACAAAGTAACAGTTGGGGGCTGTCGGGAACCCAGGCCCACCTCTACCGGGATGAAGCCACCTGTCCTTTCAGCCCCCATCTCCGAACAGTATCACAGGTAATGTAATAGTGTAAAGTATATAGTATATGCCCGTGATCACCTCCCGAAGTGATCACAGCCCAGTAGTATAGCATGGCAGACGGACAAGAGTGTAGGGCCACTGATGGAACACTAGCATCCTATACTAAGCAGTAGGATAGCAGGTAAAGGTAACAACAGTAGTAGCAAGGACAGGCTATGCAGCAGTATAGGATTAACTGAAAGCAGTAACATGCTACACTACTCTAATGCAAGCAGTATAGAGAAGAGTAGGCGATATCTGGTGATCAAAGGGGGGGCTTGCCTGGTTGCTCCGGCAAGAGAGAGGGGTCGTCAACTCCGTAGTCGAACTGGGCAGCAGCAGCGTCGGTCTCGTAGTCTACCGGAGATAAGAGGGGGAAGAAACAATGAATACAATGCAAACATAAACACGACGATGCGTGACGTGACAATGAGCGGTGCTAGGTGTGCCCTAACGTGGTATGAGGTGGTACCGGTTAAGGGGGAAACATCCGGGAAGTATTCCCGGTGTTTCGCGTTTTTGGGCAAAGGAGCCGGAGGGGGAAAGTTGCGAGTTCGATAGGTTAGGGGTGTGTGGTGGACGAACGGACTGCGTATCCGGAATCGTCTCGTCGTTCTGAGCAACTTTCATGTTGAAAATATTTTAATCCGAGTTACAGATTAAAAGATATGATTTTCTAAAGATTTTATTAATTTCTGGAATTTAATTAATTATTTAATTTAATCCGAAAATGGAATTATGACATCAGCATGATGTCATGTTGACATCAGCAGCCAACATGGATTGACTAAGTCAAACTTACACGTGGGTCCCATTTGTCATACTCTGTTAGCTAATTAACAGTAGTTAATTAGGTAAATTAGTCATTAGGTTAATTAACCTTATTTAGTTAATTTAATCAGAATTAATTAAGTTAATTATTTAGTTAATTAACTAATTAGTTAATTAATTTTATTAGTAATTAATTATTTATTATATATATATATATATATTTCTTATAAACGTTCTGGGGCTGGGGCCGTTCCGTCAGTGGCCTAAGGCCTTATCGGGCACAGGGGGAGCGGGCGCTGGGTGCTACGGTTACGGGCGCCGGGGCGTGATGGCGCCCGAGCGGAGGCCGAGCATGGGCGGCGGCCAGCGAGGGGCCGCGGCGGAGGCCGGCGCAGGGCG
>NC_041380.1:134997902-135032340 GCF_002162155.2 Triticum dicoccoides
GAGCGGCGCCGTTGCGGTGGCGCCAGCGGTGGGGCGACAACAAGTGGGGACGGGGCGTGGTTGACCGCGATCGAGCGGGGGAAGGAGATGGGGATCGAGCAGAGGAGTGGGGGGGATCTTGCCGATCCACCGATCCAGATTGGATTGAGAGGGGGAGGAGGAGGAGTGGCGACGTGGGGGAAGTGGGGTGCCGGTGGTTTAGGGTTTCGGGTAGTGGGGGTGGATAAGGGAGCGGTGGTGGGCTGGCCGGTTGGCCCTTGCCAGGTTCGGCCGGCCTGGTGGGGTAGCCGACTGGGCCGGCTGGGTCGAGGCCCAGTGGGGGAAGCGGGGGTTCTTTCCCTCTTCTTATTTTTATTTGCTATTTTTGCTTTCTTTCAGTTTCCTTTTATTTTAGCTTTAGTAAATTACCAAAGTGGCACCTAAATAGATTTAACAAATTTATGCCACTGCCACAATAGTTTAATACTTATGACAATTTAGTTTTGAAAATGTTTATTATTTTTAAAGCATTTAAATAATTGTATTTGCTACTGTTATATTCATTTTAGAGTATTTAAACATTTTATAAAAGTGTGGTTTCTCCACCATAATTACCTATGCATTATTTGGCTCACTTCGAACATTTTAGTTTTAATACTTGAAAACTTTTATGTTTACTTGATTTTGAATTTGAATTTGAATCGGTTTTTGAACTAACGAGAGATTATCAACAGTAACCGAGGTGACGTGGCATCCTTAGTAGAGGGTTACTGTAGTTTAATTACCCAGGCGTCACACGGCTCCGGCGACCTGCGGTTCCCATGGCGAAGGGGGCGCGGCGGGCGGCTCCGGCAAGCTGAGTGGGGGAGGGGGGCGAAGGGCGGCTCCGGTGGCCCACGGCTCCCGCGGCGAAGGGGGCGGTTCCAGTGGCGGCTGACAGCAAAGGGAGGAACGGCGGGGCGGCGAAAGGCGGCTCCGGTGGCGGCTGACGGCCGCGGGAGGAACGGCAACGTGGGGAACTGCCCAGGTGGGAGGAGGAGGAGGGGGGCGAGAGTCGTGCGTGCGTGCGTGCGTTGTTGGTAGATTTCTTTTTTAACAGCGGGGCAGGTTAGCGAGACTTAATGTGTGGCTTGTTGGGTTAAACACCGGAGGATTATGGGCCATCAGTAGTCCTGGCCATGGGCAGCCCGGCCCGGTCGGCCTGACCCGACCCGGCCCGAAAAAGCCCAACCCGGCCCGGCCCGACCTTGTCCATGGCCAGGCTCGGGCCTAGGTTTTGAGCCCGAAGCCCGGGTCGGGTCGGGCCCGGGCCCGTCAATTTCATCATTTAAGGAAGAGGCCCGGCCCGTGGCCCGAGGCCCGACGGGCTTTTAGTATGATGGGCTGGGCTCGGGCCTGATTTTTAGGCCCGACGGCCAGGTTGGGCCGGGCTCGGGCCTGGGTTTTTTGCGTCAGGTTTTGGTTGGCCCAGCCCGAAGCCCGGCCTGACCCGAGGAATGGCCAGGTATAGCCATCAAATATTGTAGATGGACGGTTAAAATTGTTTGGATCTGCCCCTCTTTTTCTTTTATAGTGGTAGTAGATGTTTATTTACTTTTGTTTACACTTCCGAAAATTATCTCTACCTACTAATAAACCAGCGATCGATTGCTTCTGGTCGTACGTCATCGATGTTTTTGCATAAAAGTCCCTCTATTTTTCAGAATTCAACTCGCAGTCCCTTTTAAGTCATTAAACTGAGATACCGTTTCGTTTTTGCAAAAGAAACCCTATACTTTGGTATATTCAACCTGCGGTCCATACGTCTGATTTTATTATTTGGGAGCGGATCAAATCGGCGGCTCGAGCGGCGGCGGCGGCTCGAGCTTGCAGGGGCTGGGGGCAGATCCAGAGGCGGGGGTCGCCGGTGACGACGAGGAAGGCGGAACACGGGCGGATCCATGGCATCCGCGGCTCCTGGGCACAAAGGAGACAGGGAGGCCAGGGAGAGAAGAAGGAAGAAAGGAGGGGTTGTGCGGCGACCTAGCAAGGAGCTCGCTGGAGCTGGGCGAAGGCGGACTGGCGCGGGAGACGGAGGGGTCCGGCGCGGCGGCGCGAAGTCCTTGCAGGTGGAGACAGGCGTCGAAGCAGAGGACGAGAGGATCCCCTGATCCATCCCCTCCTACCCATCCAGCCCTTCCTCGATGGCCCGCGTGCGACGAGCCCCTACGCGGGGTAAGAAGGAGGATCACGCGAGGTGGAGCACTCCAGCCCCCTCCTAGCCCTATCACGGTGAGGCCTCCTTTCCCTCTCTCCCTGCCTGAGCCATAGGCTGGCGGCGCTGAGGTCGATCTGCTCATGCACACACTGTTGCTGTGACATGATGACAGCCACGACCCACTTTTTCTTCCAGTTCCTTGTTTTTGTGGTGGATGCACCCATTCCAATGCTGCTCTTTTACTTGTACAAATAAACTATTGTTCACTAAATTGAGCAGCTAGCTATTGGTGTCTCAAAGATTAAGCGCGGGTTGGTATTTATGGTCAGGCCTGCCTCAAGTAGAGGAAGAAGAGGAGGCCTGAAAGAGAGAGGCCGCAAGGTAGAAGCCTTTTGATTAGGAGGCAGTCTAGCAAGTTGGACGAACTGCTGATAAAGAGATAATTCTATTCTGAATTTTTATCTGAAAAGCAGGATTGGATCACGGATGTATGTTGGCTATGTCTCTCACGGTGTGTGGAATCAGTTATTGGTTAATTTCATCTTATTTGTTGACACTGATGGTGTTGTCCATTGGTTTAACAGAAATTTGTTGAACCTAAAGATGAAGAGGAACTCGTGGAAGAGGAAAAGAAATGACATGGTAGAAATTCATTCACACATATCAGGGTCATAGTGAGAGGATTGATCTGCTTGATTCGCTCCTGATGGTCGGTGGATTGTTTCTGGTAGGGCTAAGAGTTCTGTGAAGGTAAGATTTTGATCCAACCTATTAAGCAGTACCATACAAATTACAGGAGAATCTGTTGTTTGGTCCAACCTATAAAGGTGCCATATATGCTCATTTGCTCACAACAGTGCTAATATTAACAAGGTGAATAAACTCACGCTCTAGCGGAAGATATCCTTTATATTTTTGGGGTCACTGATACCTGTACAAAAACATAAGATGTGTTCCTAGATAACATCTTTCCTCCAAAATAATTTATATATCATCTAGACTTGGTTAGTTGTAGCTTTTGCTTTCTGTTCTTTCCACAAGCTTCTGTAGGTTCAAATGATAGTTGTTAAATTTTGGGACCTTAAGACTTTTTAGTTGATTGCATCCTCTAGACCGGGAGGTATAATAGCATATCCTAATTGTCTATTTGATGATTCAGAAAGCTCTGGCTCTACTCATGTATATCAGTTTATATTCAGATTGTGAAGTACTCCCTCTATAAAGAAATATAAGAGCGTTTAGTTCTATAAAACATATTTATATGCAGTTATCCAACAAATTTATGTCCTAAAATCTTACAACTTCTCTTAAGCTGTTTTTTTTGCGGGAAAGTTGTATTTGACCATAACCTTGGCTTAAATGCAATTTAATTTCAACCTCAAATTTGGTGATTTTTTAATGGGCACAACTGTGTCGGTAGAGGACTAGAGGTTGACAGTTATGAATTTTGTGATAATCTTCGGCTATACTGTTATATATAGCACTTTCCAGGTTATATGGTTCACATTCTCTGAGCCAATTCACAATGACCATTTCAGATTTGGGCCTTGCATTTTTAAATTACTATTTGATGTCCCGCGCGTTGCTGCGGGAATTTGTTGTGGATTTCTAAGTAACTTGAACAAAAAAATAAGTTAACAATTTGAATTAATAATATGAGATTTCATATAGGTAATGATGAGCAACAATATGATAGCTTTCATATAGAGGCAATGATTAAAATTATTAGTGGTATAATTATATATTGTATTGATTGCATGAACCATATCTCAACATAATCTATTTCACGTTGTTTGGAGGAGTGTCCTCTTCGACCAATAGGTAGTAGAGAAGAGTAATATAATGCAGGCGGGATATAAAACTTATTCACTCTGGTATATATTTGATTTTGTACTGCTGAGGGCACATAGAAGTATATGAGATTGTTCCTCAGTTACAATAGAATTTTTCTTCCACTCAGTTACATTAGAACTGATCTCCCACAGAAACAATTGGTAAGGACATGTGATAGATGACATAGAGCAAGGTAAGTAAACTGAGAAAGGTAATCAATAAATTATATAATGACCGGACCAAATGTAATAGACCAAGCAAACCATATAGCAGGAACCATCGATATTGAGACGGGGGACACACGGCAAAGAAAACAAACAGAGCGATCCAAATGCAACCATCCAGCCAAAGGCCATCGATATTGAGATACACCCATTGGCACCTGCACATCATAACAAAAAGGAAGCCAGCACGCACATGCACAGAAGGAATTTGAAGCAATCAAGAGCAGCGGAGAACACGACTTTGGTCCTCGCATGCGGCAACAGCAGCATCCGGCTTCAAAGAACGGCTCTCTGTCAGGCTGGCCCAGCCGGCTACACCGCTACTCACAGCGGATGTGGCACCCAGCCCGCGCGGCAAAGGCCCTCGGCCACGACGCCGCTCATCCCGACACAGCAACATTGTGTGGCGTCGTCAGCAGCACGCGTCGTTGTCGACGCAGGACGGCGCGTGGCGAAGCCCTTCGGCTTGACCTGTCGCTGCTCCCACGGCGAACCTGACCATGGAGGCGGCTAGCATGGTTGCACCCAACGCTACGTCTCCCGGCCGGCCGGCCGTGACGACGCCCTCCGGCGTGCACGCGCGTTGGCTGCCCAGCAGCCCAGGCTACACTTCTTAAAGGGAGATGAACTGCATCCGTTACCCATGCATGAGGAGGGAGAAGAAAATCCATCCGTTTCTATTGCAATACAAAAGTGGGATTTGATGGGCATTGAAGAAGGAAACGGAAGCCATGGTGATTGCAGAGAAGTAGGAAGCACCGACGGAGGGCCCTACAATGGGGAATTAATTGTGGAAAGAAACTCATGTAGATATCTGTGAAGGAGAAGAAACGGTGCGATCGGGCAGAGCAGCGGGCCTTGGGGCTAAAATGAAGTTGTATGGTGAAGAAACGAAAAAGAGAGGAAGAGAAGTTAAATTACAGGAATAAGAAAAGTATTTGGAATTGATGATGTGGCTAGAATGCTGAGGTGGACTGAGATGGATGGCTGCATGTAGATTGATGATGTGAATAGCTTGCATGTCAAGAGAAATCATGTAGTGAGGGGCTTCTATTTAGATATAGTAGATTTTGTAACATTTTGGTTGATCTTTGATGCTGCTCCTTAATTTTTTACATTGACTGGTGTAGAACTAAATGAGTGTTGACATTTAAGGGAAGCCCCATGCTTTTAAACAGTATATGAATGTTGTTAGCTCGGTCCTTCACAAATAAGGCCCTTGATGTGTGTCATCTCTCATTGCATATAACATCTGGTCTTTTTATTTTTCATTGATTTTTCTTCTCCCGGTGCACTGAATTTGCAAGGGCGTGTAGACGGCAGGATGAGCAGCAGCATGCCGGTGGTAAGACAGGGCGTATTGGCGTACGCGAAGCAGCCATGCATGAATCTTGGCGGCGGATGCTTGCTGGCCGTAGTGGCAGCACCAATTCAAGCTGGGAGGCGGGAAGCTGGAGTAGCAGAAACGATTGGTCATCCATTAGGCATGAACCCAACTCCATTGTACTCCCTTTTCTTTCCGTAACCAATTCTTTGGAGCAGACATGTGGGTACAGTTACATAGCCTGAAGATTGTTTGCTTTTTTGGTTAGTTCAGATTTAGATTTCTCAGATATTCACTATTTGATCAATCGATCCATGTAGATCTCATTGACATGGTTTGTGGAATGTACCTTTCAGCATTTATCCTAATTAGTTAAATGCCTAGCTGGTGATAAGAGGAAGAGGATGATCAGGAAAGCATGGAGTTAAGTGAATCAGTACAGGAAGAAAGGCCGTTTAGAAAGAAAATAGTAGAGGAAGAAAGGGAGGAGCAGCAGTCAAGGTTGGGCTTGGTGGCCTCGACGCCTATGACCTCCTCTATGCCAAGCCTCGCATCACCCAGTTATTATGTTATCTACTCCCTCCGTTCCAAATTACTCGTCGTAGAAATGGACGTATCTACATTTAGATACATCCATTTCTACGACGAGTAATTTGGAACGGAGGGAGTACTTCCATGGATTTACTGGCGTATAAAAATATGACTATCTGATGTACTCGTATGACTTAGCTGAGTTTCCTCTTTATGTAACAAGGCTCTCTTTTAAAGTTGTTTCGATGTCCTCATTCCTCGTGATCTCGGAATCAGTATTTAGTTGATAACTGTGGCAACAAAGGATAGTTTGCGAACAAGGTTCTCACCCCTTATGTTTATTTTGGCATGGAAAAGCACTGTGATTAAATCTGTTGAATACGCCCTTATAGCAGACTAGCAGTAATCTTCATATGAATGGACCTTGAATGTTGTTATTGATAAAGAACTGAATATAAGATACGTTTACAATTATGTGAGGAAGCGAGCATCGATTATAAGGAGGTAGAGATGTCCATGGTGGAGCTGGCGGACAGTATGGTACATATAAGAGAACCGCGAGTGGCCAAGTACCAACTGCAGCGGCTTGGCTGCGTCTGAAAGTGGTAGCAATTCCGGGCCAGCAAGGCTCAACCACGAATCCACAATGCCGACATGTACAGCGCCGCCGGTTCCGATGAGAGCGGGCTTCCGGAGCATCACAAGGAGCTAATTAAGGAGCCACATTACGTTAGTATTGCAGCGCACCAGACATGCTTTAATTTTTCTATGAGCTAGGTTCAATTAATTAGTATTTTCTTTTAGGTATTCTTAGTGCAAAAATGTCAAAAAAGTGGATGAACTACCAGGTAAAACCGTAACAACAGTATATTCTCAACTATCAAGCCTTTTGATTTGAAAAAATATAGTCACAATTATCTTCCGTGTGCATGTAAATTTCCATAAAAATTGACGAGATTTGTGCGACATTTAAAAAAATCATGATAATTTTTTTCTGGAGCATTAAAACATCAATCATAAAAAACATTTTTTGTGCAAATTTACAAGTTCTTGAAGCACCATGAATATGTACACTTTCAAACAATCCATTTGGTACGATCAATCTTTTTTGTGAATTTAAATAAGATCCTTTTCCTTCGCTAAATAGCTTCAACATGGAGACTCTAATAGAGTAGAACTATATTTTGCGACTGGCTGGACAATTTGGACGTGATAGTAGGAGAGAAACCACGCAAGAAATAGGACAAAAACTTGACCGATAAGAAGGAAGGATGTCCAACAAAAAATATGGTGATAACGCATGAATACCGGTGCTGGTCGACCGATTCAAAGGTTCCCGAGTAAAATGAATAGATACCAGACATAATTACTCTAACATTTGTACTACTGTTATTACATACCATACAATTACAAGCTCGAAAATGCTGTGAGAACCAGGAACACAAAATCATATGGCAAAAAACCTAGAAAGCCTACGCGTGCTCAGTACTGCGGATAAACATCATAGCTACACTACTATGCTTAGATCACACATAATAGTTAGAAGTGGTTTGCATATAATCAAACATAAAATTTGTGCACGAAATTATTTGTTTTGTAAAATTAATGATATAGTAGTTGAATGCAATCATTGAAGGTTTGTTAAAGAGAAATACAGTACCAGCGAGCTCCACATTGGTATCGGTCTACCTAATCATATATCAATGGCAAATATTAACATGCTCCCTCTTACCCCCTCTTTTTTTGCATGTGAGGTAAGAAGGTAAGAGTTAATCAGACCATCAATTAATGAGATCAACGGCTCGGATCTATTATATACTCTTACCTCTTATGTGAAAAGAGGAGCTAAGAGGAAGCATGTTAAAACTACTCTATATCAATGACACAGGGGAGTTGGGGTTTGAATTTGATGAATAAAGCAAAATAAGATCATGCAATCGGATTCGATGCATTAATTGAACGTGAAAATTGTGGACACACAATTAAAAGAAATAACTCGAGACTACAACTACATTTGTTTCATAATGGGAATGCCAGATGAAACAATGCCACTTAAGAAAAATATCATAACTTCATGGCTAAAGAGACTTGGACAAGATAAACAAAGTGAAAAAAAAACAATCTACATGTATTTAAGTAATATATCTACATCAAGGTAGCCCTCAATTCATACATTAATAGCTATAAATATGCATTTCTTTTCAAACTATCATATTTAATTAACGAATGTTTCCACGTGAGAATTCTCAAAAGTTCTTTTATCTTTATACCACAACTGCACATCCAAATATTCTCACCTTGAGCACTCTGTTCTTTTAATAAAAGTGTGATTTTTTCTATCCCGGTGCAACGCACGGGCATATTTACTAGTAAACATATAAATTTAAAAAACATATTTTACATAACGTTTTGACAATTGTTAATCATGCATTTGAAAAATATTAAATGTGTATAAAAAAATGCTGACCATGTGTTCAAAAAATGTATAACTTGTACTTGAAAAATATTACATCTGTATAGAAAAATGTTGACCATGTATTCAAAAAATATTTAATTTGTATTTAAAAATGTTAAATGTGCATAGGAAAGATGTGAAAAAGTATTAAAAATATTAAACTTGTATTTGAACAATGTAAAATGTGTATAGAGAAAATGTTGATCATGTATTCAAAAAATGTGAAACTTGTATTTGAAAAATGTTAAATGTGTATAGTAAAAATGTTGACCATGTATTAAAAAAATGTTAAACTTATATCTGAAAAATGTTAAATGCTATAGTAAAAATGTTGACCATGTATTCAAACAATGTTAAACTTGTATTTGAAGAATGTTAAATGTGCATAGAAAAAATATTGACCATGTATTAAAAAATGTTAAATGTGTATACTAAAAATGTTTGTCATGTATTAAAAAATGTTAAACTGGTATTTGAATAATCCGAAATGTGTATAGAAAAAATGTTGACCATATATTCAAAAACATTAAAATTGTATTTAAAACATGTTAATAAAACATTTGAAAAAAAACATGTCAAATATGTATAGAAACATATTTGACCATGTATTAAAAAAATTAATTTGGTATTTAATGTATGTTAATCAAGCATTTAAAAAATGTTAACCGTGTGTTGCAAAAATATATTAGACATATACAAAAAAAAAGAAAAATAGTGAAACCCGAGAGCAAACAAAGAAAATTGTTGAAAACCTAGAAAGAAACAAACAAAACCAACGAAAAAACGAAGAAAGGGAAAGAAAAAACAATGAAACTGAGAAAGAAATAAAGAAAACTGAAAATACGGAAAAAAAGAGGAAAACCAGTAAAAACCGGAGAAAAAGAAGAAGAACACCTGATGCGGAGCATCCTTCGATCATCCCCATGGTGTAACACCCCACAAATTTTAACCATGATTTGTTTATTAAAATTTTGCCAAGAAATTAAATTTTCATTTTTTGTGGAATTATCTTTTGATTTCAGAACCACTCTTTTCCTTGATATTGTGGAGTGTTCACCCCAAGTGAAAACCTTTCAAAATAATTGTTGGACTTGTTTACCCTCTTAAGAAAAACATTTCTTTTATCAGTGGATTTATTTGCATAATTATTTTCCCTGAGCTTTATTTCTTTAGAAATGATTTTTCATAAGTTTTGGAGCCTCTCTTGCACTACAACCCTTTGGTAAAATTAGTTATAAGTTTCACCAAAATTTGGAGATGTCATGGGATGCTCCCGCATCACTTTTATGCAAAAATCTCTTGTAGTCATTTGGAAATTTTGAGCTCTACCACAAATTTTCAAATCTGATCCAGTTTGTAAAATTGCACTACAACCTATTTAAATATTTCTTTAAAGCTTCCACCAAAATTAGGGGATGTTAGTAGTAGTGTATAATTCAACTTTATGCAAAAACCCATTAATGTTCTTTGAAAATTCTGAGCAAACCATCCTCTTTTGCTCTCTGGCCCAGTTTGGCATTTTCTACTGCAACCCTAGTTTATTTTGCTCTAGTGCCCATGAGTTTTTTCCTGCTTATAGTCCACCCTACCAAACCCTTAAGTCCAGGAGATTGGACCCATTGGAGTATTTTTGGTCCATGCAATAATGCCCTTTTCATTCTGTCCAGATTTGGTTTTCTCAAAAACTTGCACTAACAAGTTTTTGTTCTTGACAAACTAACCTTGCCACCCTCTTTGTCATCTAAAGAGAATATGATCTGGAGTTTTTGGCCACCCCAAGAGATTCTTAGATGACCATAGCTTTCTGTCAAGCACCTTGTGTGCATGGTCAGATTTGACATGGTTTTTAGTTTGCATATTGGATCTACTTGCTTTGCCTAACCATCATGTCCACTAAGCTCCTAGCTACCTCTAACCTAGATCTGTTAATCCCGAACCCCATCCAAGCCTCCTGGCATGCCTTGGCATTTTGCCAAACACGTAGCGTGCGTGCTCTGGGCGCGCCCAGAGCACACGTTTTGCACACGCGCGCAGCCGAGCCACCGCGTCGTGCCCCTGGCCTTTGCTCACCCACAGGGCCGCGCCCCGGCCTCGCCCGCTCACCAGAACCCTCCAGGCCACCCCTGGAGCCCCACAGCGCCGCCGTCAGGTTGGCCACAGCAGGCTCCTGCCATGGACGGCGCCGCCCGAGCCACTCTCACTCGCCAGCTCGCCCCTGAAGCAGTGCCCGCTCGTCTGCTAGCCTCTGCCGCCATCCCTAGCCTCGACACGTCGCGCTGCAAGCTACAGAATGGCGGTTCGCCGTTCCTATCCACTGCCGCCTATCCACGGCCGCCGCGGAACCGACCTAGTCACGCTATAAAAAGGAGCCCCGAGCTTGTCCAGATCCCCAGGCAGCCTCAAGCCATCTCACTAGCGCCCCCATAGCCATCCATCGACGGAGGGAGGCCGTCTTCCTCATCTCCGGCCAGTTCGGCCGCCGCCACGCTCCGGTTCAATTCGTCGCAAGCATGACCTCCCCCGTCCATCTAGTGCTCCCATCCTCTTCCCCTTGACCTTGTGGAGCCACCCCGCCCCTCAGCTTCGACCGAGAACCACCGTAGCCCAAACCCCCAAATCCTCCCGAAGCCACCTCCGCCGCGGAGCTCGCCGCCGGTGACTCCCTCCACCCCTGCCAACCTAGCAACCACTGGGAGGACCGCCCGGGACTAGCGGATCCATCCCTGCCCTCGGAGCCCCGTGAGAAGCCACCAATCGCCGACATTGATCGCCGGAGCTCCGCCTCCTCTCGGACAGAGGAGGAAGAAAACGCGGGCGACTAGTCAAACCTGACCAGTGGGCCCAAGGGACCCACTGGCAGTGACCCAGCGATGGCCCGCGCTGTTTTTAAGTGAAAGCGTAAAACCCAGAGTACGTCTTCCCTGCCCCAAAAACGTATTTTCATTCGAACCGTTTTCTTTTTCTGTTTTAATTAAAAAAGAGTTTTGACTGGCTATAACTTTTTACATATAAGTCCAATTGACTTGATTCTTTTTCTGTTGTTTCTCAAATTTTGTCTAGTTTATTTTCATATTTATTTGAAAATTTTCCAAGAAACTTTTTTGTACGGTTTTGAAACTATGTGTTAATTCGAAATTTTCTTAAATATGATTTTTGGAGAGAGAAGGCAACTTTCAAAAAGTGCACCCCCACTTGCATACTCTTGAAGGCAAGCATTCTGAACCCTGGCATAATATTGTTGTGTGTTGTTTGATACGGTACAACACCATCTTGACACGAAGTATTCGTTATTTTATGTGACGATATGATCATACTCATGAGTGCGCAAATGAAGATTTCTTGCGGTTAAAATTTGATATGCTTGTGATAGTAATCACCCTCTTATGCCTTTCATGCCCACCGGAAGGAATCCGGGAAGACACGAGCTTGTCCCTAGTTCTTCGTTGAGATGGTTATGTCCGGTAAGGCATGGTGGGGTACGATGAGCGGTGATTCTGTCTGATTGGTATGAAATATACTGCTTATGCTTATCATGCAGGTAATGCTTTAACCTCCTGAGTCAACCATAGATCGAGTCTTGTTGCAGTAACTCCCATACTTGTCTCGTACTACCACTTGTCCCTGCCATAGGTAGGGTACAGTTCAGTCAGTTGTCAACCCCTTCCTAGCACACACCATATAGAGAGGCCATGGTGGAAGATACCGGCTGCATCCGGTAGGCATGCCACCTGGTCCGGGGGCATGGGTGTTTCGGTTGGAGCCGAAGGGGGTAGCTCCCCTAGTTTGCGCACGTTATAAATTTTGTGATCCCATGCTAGTCGAGGTTGTAGCCTCCCCACTTAGAGTTTCGCTTAAGGAGTGTCGTGGGTGATTCCATACACCATAAGTTAGGCTGGTGTGTGCAGTCAGGTGTGTTTTCAATTAAAAGATCGTAGACAGAATTAGTCCTGACGGACTAAAGGAACCCGTTACTCGTGGGTAAAGAGTACACCCTCTGTAGAGATTATATCTATTCGAATAGCCGTGTCCATGGTTAAGGACTACAGTCTGGGATGGGTCAAGTGTCGGTCTTAGTGTCGGTCTTCGGAGGAACAATTGCTAAACCAGAACATGGATCATGACTTGTGACTCGTGATATAACGCCCACGATGCGGCTATATCTCCCACGTGTCGAAGCACGACTTAGAGGCATAACCGCATTGTAAGCAATGTCACAAGTGAGGTAATCTTCACACAACCCATGTAATACATAAGGGAAAGAGATACATAGTTGGCTTACAATCACCACTTCACACAATACATGAATTAAGCATTACATCATCCGGATACAAACAAGGTCCGACTACGGAACCAAAATAAAAGAAGACTACCCCAAATGCTACACAGATCCCCGATCGTCCCAGCTAGGCTCCACTACTGATCAACTGAAACGAAACAACACAACGAACACGATCTTCATCGTGCTCCTCCTTGAGCTCGGTTGCATCACCTGCACAGTATCATCGGCACCTGCAAACTGGGTCTGGAAGTAATCTGTGAGTCATGGGGACTCAGCAATCTCACACCCTCACGATCAAGCCTATTTAAGCTTATAGGAAGGGTAAAAGGTATGAGGTGGAGCTGCAGCAAGTGACTAGCATATATGGTGGCTAACATACGCAAATGAGAGCGAGAAGAGAAGGCAAAGCACATTCGAGAAATCTATGATCAAGAAGTGATCCTAGACTACTTACGTTCAAGCATAACTCCAACACCGTGTTCACTTCCCGAACTCCGCCGGAAAGAGACCATCACGGTTACACACGCGGTTGATGCATTTTACTTAAGTTAAACTTCAAGTTCTCTACAACCAGACATTAACAAATTCCCATCTACCCATAACCGCGGGCACGACTTTTGAAAGTTCAAATCCCTGCAAGGGTGTCCCAACTTAGCCCATCACAAGCTCTCACGGTCAACGAAGGATATTCCTTCTCCTAGGAAGACCCGGTCAGACTTGGAATCCCGGTTACAAGACATTTCGACAATGGTAAAACAAGACCAGCAAGACCACCCGCTGTGCCGACAAATCCCAATAGGAGCTGCACATATCTCGTTCTCAAGGCACACCGGATAAGCTAAGCGTACGGGAGCCAACGTAACCCAAGTTTCCAAGGGACAGCCCCGCACGGTGCTCTAGGTTGGACCAGCACTTAGAGAAGCACTGGCCCGCGGGTTTAAATAAAGATGACCCTTGAGTCGGCCGACCCAAGGGAAAGAAAAAGGCTAGGTGGTTAATGGTAAAACCAATGTTGGGCCTTGCTAGAGGAGTTTTATTCAAGGCGAACTGTCAAGGGATTCCCATTATAACCCAACCGTGTAAGGAACGCAAAATCAAGGAACATAACACCGGTATGACGGAAACTAGGGCGGCAAGAGTGGAACAAAACACCAGGCATAAGGCCGAGCCTTCCACCCTTTACCAAGTATATAGGTGCATTAATTAAATAAGAGATATTGTGATATCCCAACAAAATATCCATGTTCCAACAAGGAACAAACTTCAATCTTCACCTGCAACTAGAAACGCTATAAGAGGGGCTAAGCAAAGCGGTGACATAGCCAAACAACGGTTTTCTAGGACAAGGTGGTTAGAGGCTTGGCGTAGCAAATGGGGGCATGATATAGCAAGTGGTAGGTATCGCAGCAAAGGCATAGCAATAGAGCGAGCATCTAGCAAGCAAAGATAGAAGTGATTTCGAGGGTATGGTCATCTTGCCTGAGATCCCGCAAGGAAGAACAATGACTCCATGAAGAAGACAAACGGACGAAGTCGAACGAATCCTCACAACACGACATTATCGGAACTAGTCTGAAGAGGCAACACCGGAAAGAAGCAAACAACATAGTAAACAACCACCACATAAACATGGCACGATGCGCAAACAAGTATGATGCATGTCCGGTTTAATGAAGCATGGCATGGCAAAGTGCACAAACAACACTACAAGTTAAGTGGAGCTCAATATGCAACTCCGTTGCATATTGACAAAACACCACGTGACTTATTTAGTTCGAACTTGTTTATGTACCCAACACTATTAAATGTTGTTTAAACATGGCAAGAGGTGGAGCATAAGTAAACTAAACATTTAGGCAAGTTTAAATGAGGCCGGAAATAACTAACAACAACTTCGGTAAATCCCCATATGTAAATTATCAATTTGGTGCAACAACAATTTTAAACATTTAAATGTTATTATCATGATGCGAATGACATGTGCAAGTTTCATGCAGAATTTATTAAAAGTTGACAAGAGTATTATGAAGCATTTGTCATCGTGGCAGAAACGAAAAGGGGTGCCACGGCAACGAATCCGAAAATGGTGCCACGACAACATTCCGATTCCGGTAACTCGATTGAGATACCGATGCAAATGAGAAGTGTGCGGATGCGTGCAAAAGATGGTGGGGCGCTCCCGGATTCTGGGTGTCCCACGAGTTGGTGACAAGGAAATGAGTGACAATTTGGACACGGTGCAAACACGAGCATCTCAAACATCGCAAGCATTCGTTCACGGACGTCGTCTCGAGGTTATAACTTCGAAGCGTGCCTTTTCGGAACAGAACGGTTCTCGTTCGGTGCCAAGTAGAGGAAGTAGACGTTCTCGCGATGGCGGTAGTGGAAGTAGTCGTTCTCGCACGCTCTAGGGTCGACGGTAGAGGTTCTCGCGATCTCGGTGACGGTAGTGGTACATGTATATCATTGCATGAGTTTCCGTAGACGTTCATGTCATCGTTGTCATGGTACTTGGGGTCTTCGGACTTTCTGGTCCCGTTCTTGCGACGATAGTCGTTCATGTTCGTTCGGAGAGGTACTTGATGACTCCACCGTCTTCGGGGCGACGGTAGTGGTACACACGAAGGTAGTCGGACTTGATGGATCCGAGGGCTCTAGACGTCGTGGTACTTGTCGATCCGGGTCTTGAGACATACTAGGCATCGGTGCCTTCGAGGAACTCGGCGTGTCCAAAACATAGCAAAACAAGGTCCCTGTTGCGGTCTTGTGAACGTTCAGTGGAGACGAACTTGCCGGTCTTGCCGAACTGAAGGGGTACTTGGCGTTTTGCAATCCGATATCCAGGGTCAAACATGTAGTCGTTCTTAGCGACTCCGCGTAGTTGTTCACATCTTCGTGCTGTAGTCGAAACAAGTTCATACTTGGGTTTCCTGGAACTTGGCGGGCACGAGGTGCAGGAGAGGAAATCGGGAGGCGACGCTGGACGGCAGAGACGACACGGGCTCCTGATCCTGCGAGACTTCGGCCAGCTAGGCACGAGGAGGGGAAGCAGAGCAGGCAGCATGGAACTACGACGGGGCGACAGCCGGCAACAGCTCCGGTGGCCGGCGTGGTTGAGGACGGAGGCGAAGAAGCGAGGCTCGCGAGCAGAGGATGCAGGGTCGAGCCGACTCGGGCGCGGAGGCAGGGGATCGGCGAATCGCGCGACGCAGGGGCGACGAGGCTCGCGGCGGAGGTCCAGGACCCGGTGCGACAGAGAAGTACGACGCTGCAGGCACAGGTGGAGGAGGAGCTGTAGGAGAGCGGCCGAAGACGCGACACTCCGGGTCGCCGGCGCGAGGGGAGAGGGGCGATGGGTGTGCGGTTCCAGGGACGGCGTGGCTCGGGGCTCGCGCGCCAAGGCGAGGTGGAGGAGGAGCTGAGGACGGGGAGGCCGACGTGATCGCGTGCACAGGGCGGCGACGGACTGGAGAGCGGGCGGCAGAGGCGGAGAGCTTCGAGCTGGCTGCCTGAGGCCATGGAAGATGGCAGCGCTGCTCGCTGGTGTTTCAAGATCGAGTGGGAGGAGTGCGCTGCAGGAAGGAACGCGAGGGGGATCGAGGGGATCGGGCAGAGGGGAGAGGTCGAGGGATCTCTCGATCCCTCTGGCGGCGCTAGGAAACGAGGAGGAGGGGTGCAGGGAATCGGGCTAGGGAGCGCTAGGGTTACAGCTGGTGGAGTGGATGGGCCTTAGGAGGGGCATATGGGCCGGGGAGACCGGTCGGCCTGGCTGCGCTGCCAACCCTGGCTGGGCCTGGTGCGGGGAGGTAGGAGGCCCAAGTTGGGCAGGCTCTCGTCTGACTCAAACTCTCTCTCTTTAACGATTTCAAAGAAAACCCAAACTTGGAATAAATGCCGAGAGGGATAACAGTGGAGTTTGGGCAGGAAGTAAATTTTCTCAGAGTCGCAAAAATGAGCCTGATTCAAGAAAAATGGAAAAGAACATGTGGGTGAAGTTTGAATCGAACTCATTTGAATTTAATTCAAATGGTTTTGCATATGAAGTAGGTGATAGGGGGTCCAAAAATGTTGAGGTTTTTTTGGTGGAGCACCGGAATAAGATGAACGAATATATGACAAGGTTGGAGTCCAAGACTTGAGATAACAAAGACATTGGGATATTTTGCAAGTGTGTTTGCGGTAAATCCAAATAATTGGAATATTTGCTATAGTTCTCTAAATATCGAGAGGATATGTTGTAAAGAGAATCACCATGTGAATTCCCTCGGTTTAAATGGATCGAAGATCCATACGGTTTATTTAGTTGAGTTTTAAAACAAGTTGCATGATGACATGATGCAATGCACATGATGCAAAGATGAAATGCAACGGACCAAACAAATCACACGACGAAACCCGGAAACCCTGGAAGGCATCTGAAGCCCCGGTCTTGGGGCGTCACACGTGATGACTATGATTATTATTATTATGAACTAACCATTTACATTATTTGAATTATTGAGCATCCCTGGGACGGTTCTACCTCCTGGATGTTCACTGTGATTACTCTCATATAAGCCCTTTATGTGGTGTCGCGGAGACGCCCGACTGTGGCATGCTTGTTATTCATTTACTTTACAAGCCCTTTATGTGGTGTCGCTGAGACGCCCAACTGTGGCATGCTTGTTATTTACTTACTCTATAAGCCCTTTATGTGGTGTCGCACAGACGCCCGACTGTGGCATGTTTGCCACTTATTTCCTTTATAAGCCCTTTATGTGACGTCGCTCAGACGCCCGACTGAGGCATGCTTTATTTATTAACCTTTTGAGGCGTCGCTTCCGACACCCAATCAGTGCATTCTTTTTTTACTCCCTTATTACATATTCATGTTGTATGTGATTAACCTGCTTGCGTGCATCCTGGATGTTTATTTTGTGACTGACGTGAGATCATAGAATATTTCAGAGCATGATTATCATTTGTTATATTATACTTGTGTTCATAATGTTTGCGAGTACATTCAAAAGTACTCACTGGCTTGTCCCTGGGTATTGTCTTGGCCAGATTTCTTGCGTGGAGAGGAGCGTCGCGATGACAACCCCGGAACTTACGCAATGGTGATAGCAGCCTCGTGAAGATAGGAGTTATCCAGGTCAGCTGTTCCTGCGGGAAATGGAGTCTCATAGACGCTGATGATCCGCAAACCGCTTCCGCCATCAACCACTAGAAACCATTTGTTGTACTAATAGGCCAGAATGGTCTTGTACTACTCATTTTGTATTTTGCTTGGAGTTTCTGTATCAAGTTGGTGTCTCATCAGCTATCAGTAATCCTGGGGCTGGTGAGCATAAGGGCCATTTTCTGGGAAATTAATATCCCGAAAATTCGGTCCCGACAACCTTGGTATCAGAGCCAGGCTGACCATTGGCTAATCCTATCTTGGCCAGGTCAATAAACCTAGGTAAATCAACCCACCAGACCTTAACCTAACCCCGGCCAAGCTTCTCGTGTAAGATAGCCACACAGTGACCCCGACACCTTTTGGCAGTTGGTGCCTAACCTATCAGCCTAGCCTATCGATCACACGCCAGTGACCAGCACCTAAAATGTCTCATTCAGAAGCGTGCAAAGGAAGACTCTGTCCCCTTTTTCTATAAAAAGGGCACGCTAGCCTCAACCCAACACAACACAGCCTCTACCCCAAACCAAGCTAAAATGCCTGGACCCGTTGTTCACAATGAGACCACAGCAACCAACCTTGGAGGTGTTGCGACCGTGTTAGCAAACCTCACCCGCCGTGCCTTTGCATTAGAAGAGCCCCCAGAATATGTCGTGTACCAAGGGCCCATGAGCGGCGAGAGCAGTCAATTCTGGGCCACTGTGCACGTCTATGGTAGAGGTCTATCGCCAGAACGCCCCTACAGGTTCACTGGAAGAACAACTTCCTTTGAGCCACAAGCCATTCAACTAGCTGCTCGAGAGGCTATAGTTCAACTCCGGCACTTGTCACCCAGAGTTAACTGTCACTCGTCCTACTACTACCCCAGCCGTGACGGATATGGTAGACCACCCCAGGTTGCCAACGGAGATCACGAGACGGATCCTGCATTGTTGCATCTGGTGCGCTATGTAAGTGCACTAGAGGAACTGTTTGATCAAATCACCCTTGATCTGATCGCAGCCCGTGGAGAACTAATTCGCCGAGCCCCGACAAGAAGAGGAGATGAGCCCGACGCCGATAACCCAGTCGTACTGTTCGGACAACCGATCGAGTCCTTGAGGTCGGCCCCAGCCATCGACCAAAACACTTTGGTGTCCCCAGAAGTGCTTCGTCGCCTTTTGGGAACACGCTCCAACGGGATCGTGGCCAACAACCCACGCGATGGTCATCATCGCTACCCCGACCCTGCAGCTCCTCAACCCCCTCCAGCTAACCCCGACGGTGAAACCCGTGGAGAAGCCTCGGCGTCCACAAGGCATGCCCGCTTAGATATAAACGAGGTAGACTAAGTCACTCGAGTAGTACCGAGTCTTAGTATGTCCACTCCCTGTAATTGTGTGATCTTGTATCGCCATAATTAAATATTGTCTGCTTATGCGCCCCTATTTTAAATAATAGCCATGCATAAGTATGTTGGCGTACGATTGCATTTTTTTAAATTCCAGGCGTAGCTACCAAAAACCACCCCGACGACACCCACAGTAATACGTCACTCTTGTGAGATATGTGTATCTGTGGCATTAACCCCGGCCCCATAGAGCAGAACCGACAAACTAGTTGCCTCTCACCGTGATAAATGACCTAGTCCAGATGCTGTATAAAAGGCCACCTCGTGACCTTACCAAGCATCCCTCACCTTGTGCACAACTCTCACAGCCATTTCTTTCCCATGCCGAGCCCTAGTATTTATCTGAGAACTCCAGATGCAACCCTAGGTAGTTTTGTTAAAATATTGTGGGACTTTACCTACAGTACCATGAGTTCTATCCATCCACCCCAGTACGAGTTGCTCAAAACGAGGATCACCCCATCCACCTCGAAGTATTGGGCAGTAGTGCACATCCCTCCCGCAAACCCAAACCAAGACCCAACGGAAGTCTCCTTCGTGAGAAAATCTATGCCGACCCCGCAAATGGCCATAGAAGCTGCTGCGTACGAAGCGCTTGCTCTCCTTTGATTCGCGGTACCCTATGCCAGCGAACGAGGGTATTATTACTTCCCGAGTCGTGCAGCACCCGGAGAAGTAGCATCGTTTCCCGGTGGACGAATCGAGAGAGACCCAGTACTGGCCAACCTCGCCCATTATGTCATCGCTCAAGAGCGTTTGACCCAGCGAGTAATGGGTTATCTCCAAAGCCTTGCTGATTTAAACCCTCAGATCGCCATTGGCAGGCCACTGAGGCCGACCAGGAGAGACACATTCATCGACTAGTCAATCCGCTTCCCCCGATAGAAGAAGAGTGTACCCCAGTGCCAGAGATGTTTTCTCAAGACCCTGTCTATTTACCGTTTTCATTGTAGGCGTCACTGCTATGTTTATTGTCCCAGCATTTATTTATGTGTTGCAACTTATGCGTGGTATCCTAGATTTGTGTGTCAAATTAAATAATTGGTTTCAATTATTATGAAGTATTTTTACTGCTGTTAATTTTGATTAACTGTCGTCGCTCTCGGTAATTTCGGAAGTAAGATTTTTTTCTGAGTTGTTGCAGCATACATCTCTTCACGACATAGATAATTTTTTATTCTCGCAGCACCACGACAGCGGTCTCACAACCACTCGACCACGTGCACTAATTGCAAATCCATGTGCTGATTTCCTCCCTAACACACCACAATCTCTGAAGGAAAGATTTGTGGGTTATTAATCGGGTGCAAGTTGCCTGCAGCACACCGACAACAGTTAGCACCCGACACCAGCACCTAATCCTCATGATCGCCGCCGCCACAGAGAGCTAACACTCGAGCAGTAGCATCACAACGATCATCGAGGATCATCGCGCACAAGAGCACGGAGAACCCCAGCAATGTCGCCAACCCTCCGCACACCAGGATCATGTACCAGTCCGGCATCACCTCCGCCATTAGAGCCTCGCCTCGAGCTCCTGCAAGCAGAAATGGAGGAGAAGGAAGGAGAAGGACAAGCAAGGCCAGGTGCGAGGAGGAAGAAAGGAGCACCTCGGTCATTTTATAGCCCGAGATCGGTGTACGGTGGGCGAAGTCCACCAGCGCCGCTCGTCGCTCGATCGCCGGTGTTCGGAGGCGAATCCGCGAGCAGTGCCGACAGCGCACTGGCCCGCGAGGTGAGTGCACGCTGCACCGGCAGCTAGCACGCCGCGCACTACCGCGGTATGGCCTAGATGCCCTACGCGCTAGAAGTCGCCGGTGGGGAAAGCGCGGGAAAGCGCGAGAGAGAGAGGAAGAAGAGAGAGCCAGAGGTAGAAGAAGAGACTGACAATGGGCCCCGGGTCCACCTGTCAGCCAGAGAGAGCACTGTGCTCTCGAGTACGAACAACATATTTTAGAAATTTAGAACTTTATTCTAAATTTTCTGTAACCAAAAGTAAAAAAAAAATCTCGTTTTCCCCAACCATGGATTTTTCCACGCAGCGCCAGTATTCCACACTATAGTTTTGCACCACTTATTTGCCTATTCACTATAGCAACATTTTATTGCATGAGTAGGATGGTTATTTTTGTGATATTACTTTGAGATAGTAAGAGTAATTCTTTTTCAAAGCAGCCCTTAGCCAATCTCGAGGACGAGATTTTTCTTAAGGGGGGTAGTGTTGTAACACCCCAAAATTTTTAACCATGATTTGTTTATTCAAATTCTGCCAAGAAATTAAATTTTCATTTTTTGTGGAATTATCTTTTGATTTCAGAACCACTCTTTTCCTTGATATTGTGGAGTGTTCACCCCAAGTGAAAACATTTCAAAAATATTGTTGGACTTGTTTACCCTCTCAAGAAAAAACATTTCTTTTATCAGTGGATTTATTTTCATAATTATTTTCCCTGAGCTTTATTTCTTTAGAAATGATTTTTCATAAGTTTTGGAGCCTCTTTCGCACTACAATCCTTTGGTAAAATTAGTTATAAGTTTCACCAAAATTTGGAGATGTCATGGGATGCTCCCACATCACTTTTGTGCAAAAATCTCTTGTAGTCATTTGGAAATTTTGAGCTCTACCCCAAATTTTCAAATTTGATCCAGTTTGTAAAATTGCACTACAACCTATTTAAATATTTCTTTAAAGCTTCCACCAAAATTAGGGGATGTTAGTAGTAGTGTATAATTCAACTTTATGCAAAAACCCATTAATGTTCTTTGAAAATTCTGAGCAAACCATCCTCTTTTGCTCTCTGGTCCAGTTTGGCATTTTCTACTGCAACCCTAGTTTATTTTGCTCTAGTGCCCATGATCTTTTTCCTGCTTATAGTCCACCCTACCAAACCCTTAAGTCCAGGAGATTGGACCCATTAGAGTATTTTTGGTCCATGCAATAATGCCCTTTTCATTCTGTCCAGATTTGGTTTTCTCAAAAACTTGCACTAACAAGTTTTTGTTCTTGACAAACTAACCTTGCCACCCTCTTTGTCATCTAAAGAGACTATGATCTAGAGTTTTTGGGCACCCCAAGAGATGCTTAGATGACCATAGCTTTCTGTCAAGCACCTTGTGTGCATGGTCAGATTTGACATGGTTTTTAGTTTGCACATTGGACCTACTTGCTTTGCCTAACCAGCATGTCCACTAAGCTCCTAGCTACCTCTAACCTAGATCTGTTAATCCCCAGCCCCATCCAAGCCTCCTGGCATGCCTTGGCATTTTGCCGAACACGTAGCGTGCGTGCTCTGGGCGCGCCTAGAGCGCACGTTTTGCACGCGCACGCAGCCGAGCTGCCACGTCGTGCCCCTGGCCTTTGCTTGCCCATAGGGCCTCGCCCGCTCACCAGAACCCTCCAGGCCGCCCCTGGAGCCCCACAGCGCCGCCGTCAGGTCGGCCATAGCAGCTAGCAGCCGGCCACAGCAGGCTCCTGCCATGGACGGCGCCGCCCGAGCCACTCTCGCTCAACAACTCGCCCCTGAAGTAGTGCCCGCTCGTCTGCTAGCCTCTGCCGCCATCCCCAGCCTCGACACGTCGCGCTGCAAGCTACAGAACGACGGTTCGCCGTTCCTATCCACTCCGCCGTTGATCCTATCCACGGCCTCCGCGGAACTGACCTAGTCACGCTATAAAAAGGAGCACAGAGCTCGTCTAGAACCCCAGGCAGCCTCAAGCCATCTCACTAGCGCCCCCATAGCTAGCCACTGACGGAGGGAGGCCGTCTTCCTCATCTTCGGCCAGTTCGGCCGCCGCCATGCTCCGGTTCAATTCGTCGCAAGCAGGACCTCCCCCATCCATCCAGTGCTCCCATCCTCTTCCCCTTGACCTTGCGGAGCCACCCCACCATCAGCTTCAACCGGGAACCACCGTAGCCCAAACCCCCAAATCCTCCCGAAGCCACCTCCGCCGCGGAGCTCGCCGCCGGCGACTCCCTCCACCCCTGCCAACCTAGCAACCACTGGGAGGACCGCCCGGGACTGGCGGATCCATCCCTGCCCTCAGAGCCCCGTGAGAAGCCACCAATCGCCGGCGTTGATCGCCGGAGCTCCGCCTCCTCTCGGACAGAGGAGGAAGAAAATGCGGACGACTGGTCAAACCTGACTAGTAGGCCCAAGGGACCCACTGTCAGTGACCCAGCGACGGCCCGCGCTGTTTTTAAGTGAAAGCGTAAAACCCAGAGTACGTCTTCCCTGCCCAAAAAACGTATTTTCATTCGAACCGTTTTCTTTTTATGTTTTAATTAAAAACAGAGTTTTGACTGAACTTTGACTGGCTATAACTTTTTAAATATAAGTCCAATTGACTTGATTCTTTTTCTGTTGTTTCTCAAATTTTTTCTATTTTATTTTCATATTTATTTGAAAATTTTCCAAGCAACTTTTTTGTACGGTTTTGAAACTATGTGTTAATTCGAAATTTTCTTAAATAGGATTTTTGGAGAGAGAAGGCAACTTTCAAAAAGTGCACCCCCACTTGCATACTCTTGAAGGCAAGCATTCTGAACCCTGGCATAATATTGTTGTGTGTTGTTTGATACGGTACAACACCATCTTGACACGAAGTATTCGTTATTTTATGTGACGATATGATCATACTCATGAGTGCGCAAATGAAGATTTCTTGCGGTTAAAATTTGATATGCTTGTGATAGTAATCACCCTCTTATGCCTTTCATGTCCACCTGAAGGAATCCGGGAAAGCCTCTGTCTTGGGTAGACACGAGCTTGTCCCTAGTTCTTCGTCGAGATGGTTATGTCCGGTAAGGCATGGTGGGGTACGATGAGAGGTGATTCTGTCTGATTGGTATGAAATATACTGCTTATGCTTATCATGCAGGTAATGCTTTAACCTCCTGAGTCGACCATAGATCGAGTCTTGTTGCAGTAACTCCCATACTTGTCTCGTACTACCACTTGTCCCTGCCATAGGTAGGGTACGGTTCAGTCAGTTGTCAACCCCTTCCTAGCATACACCATACAGAGAGGCCATGGTGGAAGATACCGGCTGCATCCGGTAGGCATGCCACCTGGTCCGGGGGCATGGGTGTTTCGGTTGGAGCCGAAGGGGGTAGCTCCCCTAGTTTGCGCACGTTATAAATTTTGTGATCCCATGCTAGTCGAGGTTGTAGCCTCCCCACTTAGAGTTTTGCTTAACGGGTGTCGTGGGTGATTCCAGACACCGTAAGTTAGGCTGGTGTGTGCAGTCAGGTGTGTTTTCAATTAAAAGACCGTAGACAGAATTAGTCCTGACGGACTAAAGGAACCCGTTACTCGTGGGTAAAGAGTACACCCTCTATAGAGATTATATCTATTCGAATAGCCGTGTCCATGGTTAAGGACTACAGTCTGGGATGGGTCAAGTGTCGGTCTTCGGAGGAACAATTGCTAAACCAGAACATGGATCATGACTTGTGTCTTGTGATGACTATGATTATTATTATTATGAACTAACCATTTACAATATTTGAATTATTGAGCATCCCTGGGACGGTTCTACCTCCTGGATGTTCACTGTGATTACTCTCATATAAGCCCTTTATGTGGTGTCGCGGAGATGCCCGACTGTGGCATGCTTGTTATTCATTTACTTTATAAGCCCTTTATGTGGTGTCGCTGAGAGGCCCGACTGTGGAATGCTTGTTATTTACTTACTATATAAGCCCTTTATGTGGTGTCGCACAGATGCCCGACTGTGGCATGTTTGCCGCTTATTGCCTTTATAAGCCCTTTATGTGACGTCCCTCAGACGCCCGACTGAGGCATGCTTTATATCATTAACCTTTCGAGGCGTCTCTTCCGACACCCGATCGGTGCATTCTTTTTTACTCCCTTATTACATATTCATGTTGTATGTGATTAACCTGCTTGCGTGCATCTTGGATGTTTATTTTGTGACTGACGTGAGATCATAGAATAATTCAGAGCATGATTAGCATTTGTTATATTATACCTGTGTTCATAATGTTTGCGAGTACATTCAAAAATACTCACTGGCTTGTCCCTGGCTATTGCCTTGGCCAGATTTCTTGCATGGAGAGGAGCATCGCGATGACAACCCCGGAACTTACGCAATGGTGATAGCAGCCTCGTGAAGATAGGAGTTATCCAGGTCAGCTGTTCCTGTGGGAAATGGAGTCCCATAGACGCTGATGATCGGCAAACCGCTTCCGCCATCAACCACTAGAAACCATTTGTTGTACTAATAGGCCAGAATGGTCTTGTACTACTCATTTTGTATTTTGCTTGGAGTTTCTATATCAAGTTGGTGTCTCATTAGCTAACAGTAATCCTGGGGCTGGTGAGCATAAGGGCCATTTTCTGGGAAATTAATATCCCGAAAATCTGGTCCCGACACATGGACTCTAAATGAACTCATGAAGCACCACGTGGACCTATGACAAGAGCTCGCGCAAGGGCAATTGATACCGAGGTGAACTCTTTCCTCATTGAGCTAAACATGGATTCGACCAGAGCTTGTTTACTACCTCACCATGAAACTTGTGCATCATTAGGTATGAGGAAGACACCTACGAGGAAGCTATGAAGGTCCACCAAGTCCAAGAAGAAGGACACAAAGGTCGCAACGAAGATGAAGGCCAGCAACAAGAAGAAGGAAGTCTGCCCAGGCAACCCCGTGCCTACGGGCTCTTCGGACCTCGTGCGCACAGGCTGTCCAGAAAGTCTCTGGATACCCCATGCACACGGGGCTCCTCATTGTCGATGCTGCTGAGCCCGTGTGCACGGGCATTTACCGTGTGCACGGGCCTCACTTACCCCGTACGCACGGGCTCTATAGGGAGCCGGCCGTGTATTGCCCTTTTCGCCCTCCACTTTGTCCCCTACCTCCTCCTCACTATATTCCGTACCAAGACCATTTGTTAGGGTTAGAAAAGTATTGAGAGACATTTGAGATCTTTGCTCCTTGTATCCACTCCTCTAGGAGATCAAGACCTCCTAGGAGAAGATCCCCTTGTGGATTCAAGACCCCATCTAGGGAAGGATCCCCATCATAGGATCACTAAGACCTCATCTCCCCTTGTGGATTTGGGAAGAACCTTACCTTTGTTCTTATTTCCTTGGATTGTTCTTGTATACTTGTGGATCTCATGTATGCTATCCTAGTGGATGTGTGATTTGGGTTTATTTGAGTGATTTCCCCCTTGTGTTCTTGTGTGTTCTTCCTCTTTTCCCCCTCCAAGTGTGAAAACATCCTCCTCCAGGGTTCCACCCTACATCATCTTGGTATCATGAGCCACGTTGATTCACATCTTGAAGTCCCTACCCCCCATATTCTAGCTTGATTTTGTTTTTTCGTCCTAATTCAAAAATTCCCACTAAAATAGCCCCAAAAAAATTTCTTGCAATTTGTTAGATCTTGTGAGATTTTGTTGTTTTGATCCACAAAAAATGTGTTTGGCAATTGGATCTACACCCCCTCAATCATCCCCACCCGCAAATTTATTTGATTTTATCGATTTCCCCACAGATCCTAGCTGTTTCAGCCGCCAGCCGCCGAACCAATGCACACGGGCATCCGGACACTGTGCACACGGGCACCACTGACCCCATGCACACGGGGTCATCAGAGAGCTCCACCTCCACCCAGTTTTTGTTTTGTTTTTCACCCACATTTTTCTTTCGCATATATCACTTCGCCCACACTCACGTTTTCTCTATAGCAGTTGTGTTTGAGATGTTGAGTTGCGGTTTCCGTTTCCTAAGGTGTTTCGGCTACTTAGGGATGGTTGTTTCATCATCATCACCCCAGAGTCGTCATCATCAACACCATTCACCATTGACACCGCAAACCGTAAGCAAGGACAGTAACCTCGACGACATCGTATACTTTACCTTGCATTTACCTTGATAACCAAGCCTATTTGCGTCACTTACCCATCGAGACTAGCGAGTTGAAAATTGCTGGGCCGTGCTATATTGTGCACCTTAGTGATAAGCTTACTCCGCATAGCTACTTGAGCGTGCAATCATCTTGCTATCATCATTGTGACATTAGTCTCTCCCGTGCATATATTACCATACTTGTCTCATATCATACTTGGCTGGAGCATCAAGAAGAAGAAAAAAATAGAATGAGAAAAAGCTTTTAAGCAAAAAGAGAAGAAACAAAAAGCTTGTAAGCAATAGCATTGCGCCATTTTGCATAGTATACATAATTTTGGTATCATTTTGGAGAAACATACACATCACACTTGGGATTCGAGAACAGCACGATAACTCATATAGGTAGGTGCACAAGCGTATCTTGCCCATTTGAGCAATCGTGCTAGCATCTCTCTAGCATCCATGCAAGAAGAGCATTTTCCATGTTATCACATTTTGAGCTCATTCCTTGGTTGTACGGATCCCCTCTATCTTCTGTGTGTGTGTTTCCACGTGATATCATCGGGTTGTGATCTATTTGCCTTACTTGCAAGTTTTGTGAATCTTCTCAACATTTTTGATATCTTGACTAACATTTGCTTGAAATCTTGTGCCACCCATCCTAACCGAGCTCGTCGAAAAGCCTTTTACTTGTAGGTGTGACAAAAGAACCCAGTACCAATTCTACTATCATAGCATTACATTGACTGATACTCGATGCATCCTCAATCTTCGGAAAAGGTAACTTTGGTATCATTCTTTCCCTTTTCCTGCTCACCACACTTGCTAAATGATGGACAGACCAAGTACTTCCGCTAACCCGCTCTTCTACGAGCATCAAAAACCTACCAACTTCATCATCAAAGTGCATCTATTTGGTGTTCAATGAGCAATGCATGAAGAGAGTGAAGCTTTGAGTGACCACATTGAGCAAATTGCCACTGACTTGAGGCATTCGGAAGAGCGAACAAGAGACTACTTCGACACCACTATCTCAAACCACATGGACAATCTTAATGCCAATATATCAACTCGAATGGAGGAGTTACGCATCTTGATGCTCAATCGGACTTCTTCCACTTCGTCATCACCAAGATGATGGCATTCATGTCGAAACTCCTACGAATCTCCTTCCGGTTCAAGTACATCGACATCAAGCTCTCTTCACCGAGCCACGCGCCAAGAACGCCAAGACAACTAAATCCATTCCATGGCAATGGTACCCGCCGTGTTCACGAAGAAGAAGAAGAACTCCATGAGGCACAAAAAGAACGGCGCAATCAATCAAGCATGCATCGCCAAGCTCAACAACTTCACCAAGAACCACAAGGTCACTGACTACCTCAAGTTCGTGAAGCGGAACAATACGTTGAAAACCCTCCTCCACGCCAAGCGCGACCTCGACCATGCGACACTGACGAAGAGAATCGCTATGGCAAGCTCAAGTTCACCATGCCCAAGTTTTCCGGAATCACAAACCCCGAAGAGTACCTCTCAGTGGCATTGAAGGTCGACAAAATATTACATCTACACAATTATGAAGAGGAGAAGAAGATTGATATGGCTTCACTTGAGTTCCAAGACTACGTCCTCATTTGGTGGGAGCAAGAGATCGTCAATCACCAAGCACGAGGTGATCCACCCATCACAACTTGGACCCAAATGAAGGATGCTATGAGAGCTCGATTTGTGCCCTTGAACTACAACCGCGACCTCTTCAAGAAACTCCAATCTCTCAAACAAGGCACCAAGTCCGTTCAAGACTACTACAAAGAAATGGAGATCGCCATGATAAGAGCCAATGTCACCAAACATGAAAACCAAACAATGGCACGCTTCTTGAACGGCCTCAACTATCCTATCAATAAAATCACCGACTTCCAACCTTACTCCAACCTCATCGAGCTAGTACATCAAGCGACCAAGGCAGAGCTGTAAGTGCAAGATGATTTCAAATACTCCAAGTTCTCTTCCAAGATCTACGACTCCTACTCTCAAGCTTCCCCGACACCGGCGCCTTCTCCTTCAACAACCAGACCTTCACCAAGCTACAACGACAAGTTAAGCTCCAAGAACAACACGACATCATCAAGTCGTCCTCCTTCCAACAACCACAAGCCACACGCTTCATCATCTACTACTCCATCGGATGTGACCAAGACAAGCTCCATCCAATGCTTCACATGCAAAGACCAAGGACACAAGATTTATCAATGTTCCACTCTTTGCACTATGATCATTCTTGAAGATGGAACCTATGATTCTATGAGTGAAGGCGAGATGGAAGCCCTCGAGCACGTCGATGTGCATCGTCAAGTCAATGAAGACGAAGAGGACCAAGTCTTTTGTGACAATGATTCAAGCCCGACTCTCGTTGTCTTGAAGATCTTGACTCTTCAACAACAATAAGACGAGGACCAATGTTGCCACATCTTCCACACTAAAGTGGGCATACAAGGACGTTCCATCAAGGTCATCATCGATGAAGGAAGTTGCCATAACTTTGCAAGTGAAGAATTGTGCTTCAAGCTCCAAATCGTCAAGAAGAAGCACCTCGTCCTTACAAGTTCCAATGGTTGAGTGACTCTGGCACCATACAAGTTGAGCACACTGTGGAGGTTCACTTCAAGACTGGCGCCTATGAAGACACTTTGCAGTGTGACGTGGTTCCAATGACCATATGCCATATGCTTCTTGGACGACCTTGGCAATTTGACCGCAACGTCTCACACAATGGTCGCACCAATTAGTATATCTTCAAGATGAAGGCAAGGAATATGTGCTTCGACCTATGTCTCCAAGTAAAGTCATTGCGGATAACCAACTTTCAGTCATCGTGGAGAGAAAAATGAGCAAGAGAAGAGCGAGCGAGAGAGCCACCCAAAAGAGAGTGAGAGCCACAAGCCCAAATCAAGCGACTCCATGATGAGAGGTAAGAAAAATCTAGTTCTTTTAGCCACCAAAAGAGAGATGAGAGAAGTGTGTGAGAACCCATCCAGTGTACTTCACTTTGTGCTCTTATGCAAAAGTGAAGAGGAGCATACTAACACCCCACCTCTACCTTTAGTGTTGTCTCGTTTGTTGCAGGATTACCAAGATGCATATCTCAACGAGCTACCTCCGGCACTACCATCTCTTCGAGGCATCGATGACCGCATCGACCTCATACCCGCAGCACCACTTCCTAACAAGGCACCCTTCTGCGACAACCCCGAAGAAACTAAGGAGATCCAACGGCAAGTACAACAACTCATCGGCAACGGCCATGTACGCGAAAGCTTGAGCCCATGTGTCATTCCAATAATCCTTGTTCCTAAGAAAGATGGTACACATCACATGTGTTTCGATTGTCGTCCCATCAATGCTATGACCGTTAGATACGGTCACCCCATTCCATGCTAAGATGACATGCTAGATGATCTTAGCAGAGCCACAATTTTCTCTATAATTGATCTTAAGAGTGGCTACTATCAAATCCGCATACAAGAGGGTGATGAATGGAAAACCGCCTTTAAGACCAAATTTGTCTATACGAATGGCTTGTAATGCAAATGTACTTATCCGAAGCACCCGGTACATTCATGCGTGTCATGCATTTTGTCCTTAGACCTATATTGGCGTATTTTTGTTGTGGTCTACTTTGACGGCATACTTGTGTTTAGAAAGTTGCTTAAAGATCATGTCACACACCTTAGAACCGTTTTGCAAACTCTTCACAAAGAGCGACTCTATGCTAACTTGGAAAAATGCAAATTTGGTGTTGACAAGCTTGTCTTCCTAGGATTTGTCGTGTATTCTAAAGGTGTGCATGTAGACGAAACCAAGATTGAAGCTATTAAAACTTGGCCCCAACCCAAAAACTTGCAACAAGTGCGTAGTTTTCTTGGCCTAGCCGGATTTTATCGCTGCTTTGTGAAGGATTTTAGCACCATCGCATCGTCTTTACACGCTTTGATAAAGAAGAATGCACCATTTGTTTGGGACCATCCCAAGATACCGCATTTCATGAGCTTAAAAATTTTCTTACACATGCCCCTTTTCTTGCATTACCCATTTTTGATAAACCTTTTGAGGTACATTGCGATGCAAGCGGTAATGGCATAGGAGGTGTGTTGATGCAAGAGAAGTGCCCCATGGCATACTTTAGTGAAAAACTTTCCGGAGCGCAACTTAGCTACCCCATCTATGACAAAAAATTATATGCTTTAGTGAAGTCTTGCATGTTTGGGAGTATTATCTCTGCCCTCATGAGTTCATTCTTCATAGGGATCACGAAACGCTTAAGTACCTAAAGGGTCAAACTAAATTGAATAAGCTCATGCCAAGTGGAGTGAGTTCATTAAGTCATTTCCTTATGTTGTCAAGTACATCAAAGCAAGTAAAATTTTGTGGCGGATGCGCTTTCACGCAAATGCATGCTTGTCACTCAACTATAATTGAATGTCATTGGTTTTGAGCACATAAAAGACTTGTATGCACATGATGTTTTCTTTGCAAATCCTTATACAAAATGTTTGATGCATACATCTTGGGAACGATATTACATCAAGGATGACTATCTAATGAGAGCTAACAAGCTTTATATCTCTGAGTCTTCTCTTCTTTTGTTACTTTTGCAAGAGTCTCATGGAGGAGGACTTATGGGACGTTTCAGACGCGACAAGACATTCGCTACGCTCTCCAAGAACTACTTTTGGCCTAAGATGTTTCACGACATGTCACGCTTCACCAACCGATGCTCGACATGTCACAAAGCTAAGTCCAAAGCTCAATCCCCTGGTCTATATATGCCACTTTCTATTCCGTATCACCCATTGGAAGACATTAGTATGGATTTTGTCCTTGGTTTTCCTAGAATTAAAAATGGAAGGCATTTCATATTCATTGTTGTGGACCGGTACTCTACAATGGCACATTTTATTCCATGCAACAAGATAGACGATGCTTCACATGTTGCTAATTTGTTTTGTAGGAAAATCATTCGTTTGCATGGAGTGCCAAAGTCCATTGTCTCGGACCGTGATGTCAAGTTACTTAGCTACTTTTGGAAGACACTTTGCACCAAGCTCGAGATCAAGCTCCTATTTTCTTTGGCATACCATCCTCAAACCGACAACCAAACGGAGGTCACCAACCGGACACTCTCCACTCTACTTCACGTATTACTCAAGAAGAACATCAAGGAGTGGGAGGAGTGCTTGCTCATTGCCGAGTACGCCTACAATCAAGCAAGATATTCTGCTACCAGCAAGTCCCCCTTCGAGGTCGCCTACGGATTCAACCCATTGTCCCCATTGTACGTCCTACCTATACCACTACAAGAACACACCAACATGGACGCAAGAGAATGAGCCACTTCTCTTAAGAAAGTGCATGAAGAAACAAGAAGGGCCATCGAGAATCAAGTGCACCGCATCGCGACCAAGCGCAACTCCAACAAACACCCCATGGTGTTCAACAACGGAGATCTTGTATTGTTACACCTTCGGAAAGTCCGCTTCCCCAACGAACACAAGTCCAAGCTACTACCACACGCCGACGGACCTTTCAAGGTGCTCCAACGCTACAACAACAATTCCTACAAGATCGACATACCACGGGACAAGTACAATGTGAGTGATATCTTCAATGTCACCTATCTATCTCCCTTCCATGGTGATGAGGATCATGATCCGAGGTCAGATCTTTCCTAAGGGGGGGAGATGATGCAGAGCATCCTCCGATCATCCCCATGGACTCTACATCAACTCATGAAGCACCATGTGGACCTATGACAAGAGCTCGCGTAAGAGCAATTGAAACCGAGGTGAATTGATGCGGAGCATCCTTCGATCATCCCGATGGACTCTACATCAACTCATGAAGCACCACGTGGACCCATGACAAGAGCTCGCACAAGGGAAATTGAAACTGAGGTGAACTCCTTCCTCATTGAGCTAAACATGGATTCATCCGAAACTTGTTTACTACCTCACCATGAAATGTTGTGCATCATTAGGCACGGGGAAGACACCTACGAGGTAGCCGAGAAGTTCCACCAAGTACAAGAAGAAGGACACGAAGATCACATCGAAGATGGAGGCCAGCTGCCAGAAGATGAAGTTCTGTGATGCGGAGCATCCCAAGGTCATCCCCATGGACCTACCTGTTGGAAATATGCCCTAGACGCAATAATAAATTGGTTATTATCATATTTCCTTGTTCATGATAATCATTTGTTATCCATGCTAGAATTGTATTGATCGAAAACTTAGATACATGTGTGGTTACATAGACAACAATGTGTCCCTAGTGAGCCTCTACTAGACTAGCTCGTTGGTCAAAGATGGCTATGGTTTCCTAGCCATAGACATGAGTTGTCATTTGATAACGGTATCACATCATTAGGAGAATGATGTGATGGACAAGACCCAAACTATAAACGTAGCATATGATCGTATCAAGTTTATTGCTATCGTTTTCTGCATGTCAAGTATATGTCCCTATGACCATGAGATCATGCAACTCACTAACACCGGAGGAGTATCTTGTGCATACCAAATGTCACAACGTAGCTGGGTGACTATAAAGGTGCTCTACAGGTATATCCGAGGGTGTCTGTATAACGGAGAGGTATCTCAGGGCCCACTCGGTAATACAACATCACAATAAGCTTGCAAGCAATGTGAATAAAGAGGGGATCTTGTATTACGGAACGAGGAAAGAGACATGTCAGTAACGAGATTAAACTAGGTATGGATATACCGACGATCGAATCTCGGGCAAGTAACATACCGATAGACAAAGTGAACTGCATATGGGATTAGCTGAATCCTTGACATTGAGGTTTGACCGATAAGATCTTCGTAGAATATGTAGGAACCAATATGGGCATCCAGGTCCCGCTATTGGTTATTGACCGTAGAGGTGTCTCGATCATGTATGCATAGCTCTCGAACCCGCAGGGTTTACACACTTAACGTTTGGTGACGATATAAGTATAGTTGATTCATTATGGTGGTTACCGAAGGTTATTCGGAGTCCCAAACGAGATCACGGACATGACGAGGAACTCCGGAATGGTCCGGAGGTGAAGATCGATATATTGGACGAAGGGTATTGGAGTCCGGAATTGTTCCGGGGGTACCGGGTGATGACCAGCAT